>NC_064818.1:81698805-81909851 GCF_023721935.1 Panthera uncia | reverse complement strand
ACCCAGCACCACGCACAAGTTCACGCTGGCACGCGTCCCAATTCACGACCCAGTGTGTGGACCCAGCACCATGCACAAGTTCACGCTGGCACGCATCCCAATTTACAGCCCAGAGTGTGGACCCAGCACCACGCACAAGTTCACGCTGGCACGTGCCCCAATTCACGACCCAGTGTGTGGACCCAGCACCACGCACAAGCTCAATGCTGGCACGCGTCCCAATTCATGGCCCGGAGTGTGGACCCAGCACCACACACAAGTTCACGCTGGCACGCGTCCCAATTCACGGCCCAGTGTGTGGACCCAGCACCACGCACAAGCTCACGCCGGCACACATCCCAATTCACATCCCGGAGTGTGGGCCCAGCACCATGCACAAGTTCACACTGGCACATGTCCCAATTCACGGCCTGGTGTATGGACCCCGCACCACGGCACAAGTTCACTCTGGCACGTGTCCCAATTCACAGCCCAGAGTGTGGACCCAGCACCACGCACAAATTCACTCTGGCACACGTTCCAAGCAGGAGAAGGATGGAACACTAGTTGCCCATCTTCCTTCCCAGGACTCAATTTTCTCACCAATAAAACAGCAACGACAGTTCTGATTCCACCACCCTCGCTGGGCTGTTCCGTGGCCTGCAGAACACAGGGAAGATGGTGAACAGGCCACTGGACCACTGCTCCTGTGGGGAAGGGCCTCCCTGTGCACAGGACACAGCCAACTCTCACCCCTACTGCAAG
Source organism: Panthera uncia (assembly GCF_023721935.1). Lineage (NCBI taxonomy): Eukaryota > Metazoa > Chordata > Mammalia > Carnivora > Felidae > Panthera > Panthera uncia. The sequence goes on along the minus strand of NC_064818.1, from coordinate 81,909,107 downwards.
GCACAAGGGGGAGACCCATCTGAGTATACACACGGGGGTCGGGAGAAGGTTAGGCCAGGGTGGTGAAACTGACAGATGGCCACAGGCATGAGGCCTGCCTCTCCCATCTCCACCACATGGAGAAATGGTCTCTGGAGACCTCGGTCCTGCTCACTCCTTGGTAAAAGGACCTGGCATGTTATAAGGCCTCACCCTGGTGGCCAGGTTCCGACCACAGTCAATTAGGGGTGGCTGGACTTGGAGACTGTTGGCCTCGAATGCAGGGTTAGGGCTGCAATGGTGGTCTCTGAACCAAATATTGCCCAGGCACCCCGGGAACCGCATTTCTGAATGGGACACAAAGGACCCTGAAGCTTGGCCTGCCCACTGCTGTACCAACACCAACATGCACCCCACGCCCGGCAACGTGGTGCCAACCTGGCCCGCCTGGTCTAACCTCACACACGAAGAGCAGTCCACCCTCATCAGGTGAGGACAGGCTTGGACGAACCACACTATTGCCTGAGAGCACAGAACACCGTGTGTTACTCACAGAGCAGGGGACGCTCTTTCCAAATCATGGCAAGAACCAAAAAAGGGCAACCAGTCTATAGTGGCAATAACTGGGGAGTTGAGATCAGAGTTATGGGTGAGCAGCTGGGGTCACCTGGGGCCACAACCAATCAGCCAGTCATGGGGTTGCGTGAGGTCTCAGCGGTTTGCTCCTGAGACTCTGTTATCGGTTAACAGAAGAGAAGCCAAATCCCACTTCAGTTTCCTGAACGCCAGGATTCCAGACCTGCCTTCCCTAGGACTAAGGCCTGGTACCCAGGCCCAGGTCCTGGGCGAGGCCTGGTGGGGCTGTATTTTCTCTGGCGCTGCTGGGTTTACCTAAGCCCATTAGCAGAACCGCGGCTAGTCAGAGATAATTACCACAACCCACCGCCTACTACTTTGCCAAAAGAGCAAAAGCAGCAAATTTTAACAGCATTTTATATGAACCTGCCAGAAAGGGAGCCCTACGTGCTTTCTCTCCTGTAGACAACAGGCACGCATGCACCGAGTCCTTCCACCAGCAAAAGTAAAAACTAGCCGATGTCCTAGAGCAGCCTACCGCGTCACGGATAACATGTCCCCGGACAGCAGCGCTGGGCCGTGTGGCGTGGCGGGCAGTGCGTGGACGGGAAGCCCCAGGCGGACAGCAAGTGTGACACAGCACGGGTGTGTTACAAGTCAGGCAGAGCCCGTCGAGGGCGGAGGGAGGCTCGCAGGCTGGGTGGGGCGTCGCTGACACCAGGGGGACAGCAAGAAGAGGCTTCAATAGTCGGCGAACGCGTCGGGGAGCCAGCGCGTCCCAACACAGGCTGGGGGGAGGTACCGCCTGGAAAGCGACAATGCCAGACACACACGGGGCCGGCCAGGAGCGAGGCAGCACAAAGGAGCCGACGGGATTCCGAGCCGTGTGAGCATGACAGCTCCCGTCCCACACCCTCGCACAGCCAATGCCCCGCGCTCCAGAGACCAACCCAGACAGAGCCAGGCGCCTGACCCCGAGAAGCGAGCCAAGAAAGGAACAAGGCCCGGTGAAGACACTCGCTGGTTGGCAGCGAGACAAGATGCTCGGGCACCAAGTCCAGGGCCAGGCCAGCCCCTCAGGACTACAGGGAGGCCATACCAGTGGGGGGACAGGTGAGGAGGAAGAATTTTTGGAGGAAACGACATCCACATGGAGGGCTGGCTCATAACAGGAGACAGGCAGGCGAGACGCCCGGGCAGACAGCGGCCGAGGCGGGCACGGCACGGAGGGGCCAGGAGCGGGCGAGGAGGCAGGTGCCACAGCAAGCCCGGGCTGCACAGCACGTGAGGCCAATGGATGAGCCTGGCCTTGCCCCGAGGGGCCCTAGAAGATTAGACGGGGGAGAAGCCACCCGGTTTGCCCATTTGGAAGCTTCCTCTAGCAGGTGTGTAAGGAATGGGTGGGAGAGAGATTCGGAGTCGCTGAGGACGGACGGGAGCCCAGCCAGCACATGGCGACAGCACTAACCAGCAAGCAAAAACCAACAAACATGCCCCTGATGCATCAGTCGCTAGGAGAAGGTGCTGGAAATTCAACAAGACAAAAAGGGCCTACTGGGGGAAAGGACCACAAAAGTCAACTCACGCATGCTGGGCCATCTGTGCCACAGCTTTTGTATAAATCTAAAATTACTCCAAAATAAAGTCTGTTTTTAAAAATCAATACAGATAGAACAATTTAAAACATTTTTTCTGTTACCTGCATGTTCTGAGTTCATAGTAAACAAGTTCCTTTTATAAGGAGAAAACACTGTGTTAAAATCCCACATGACAAAGACAAATGACAACAGCAAATGTTCTAAAATCATCATGGCCTCAATCTCATCTGTGTAAAACAAGGGACTGTTAATGCTTTTCTGAGTAAAATAAAAACTCTTGAGGCATGAGATTTTTTGGGTTAAAAATGGGTTGAATAAAATGCACGCACACAAAAGCAAACCAGATCTTACCCCTTCTTTCACATCATAAATCCCTAAAAATGTGACCTGACCAGCCCTACACATGCTGGTGCCCTCCCTGCCTGCCTGCCCTCATCTCTGACCAGGGCCCCTGATTTCACTCTGTTTCTGCTGCTGTTTAAACACTCAGACCTCACTTGTGCCTCAGGGCCTTTGCACCTGCTGCTGAAGCTCCCTGAAACATCTCTTCCTAACATGCTGGCACAGCGGCCTTTCTGTCACTTAACTCATAAGCCTACTCACACATCACCTTCTCAGAGAAATCTTCCCAAAACAGTCTACATCCTCCATCCCTTCTATTTACAACACTTATGTCACATGCAATTACATTAGATGTGTTTTGCTTGTGTGCCCTGTGTTGCCTTCACTAGAACGTAAGCTCCAGCACAGGTAGCGAATGTTAGGTGATAATGCTGGCCAACGAGTAAGAAGTCTGCTAAACTTTGCATTTAAAAAACAACAACAACAGCAAAAGTGGCAGGCACCACCTCCTTCCCTTTCTTCCTTCCTTGACCTGGCGTATGTGCAGGCTGGAGCGGTGGCAGCCGCCTGGAACATGAAGGAAAGGCCGACTGGAGCGCCCTGGCCGTGATGCCACGGCAGCGGCCGCACCCACCGCACTGCCACACTCCGTCTCGCGTGAGAGCAAGGAAGTCCTGCTTGTTGCAAGGTGGCGTTCTCAGGAATTCCTCCTCTCTTCCGGCTGGAGTGGCTTCCAGGCTCCACAGCACTCACAATAGCGGCCAGAATACTGTGGGTGCTCAGCGAGTACCTGCTGAATAAGTGAACTGGTTACACGAGTCATTCCATCATGCCTGAAGGACCCAGAAGGGGGAACTCCGGAGTTAATAAGAATCCATGGCTGGGGCTCTGATGGCGTGAGGAGACCAGGAAGGCTTCCTGGAGGAGGTGCTGACATGAGACAGCAGGCAATCTTGGGGCATCAGCAGGGAGAGACTATGGCAGGCAGTTCTGCCCGTGGAGGGCCCAGTGCCACAGGGAATCCGGGGCATTCAGGGAACCGAAGGGGGCCCCCTGGAGGGAGAGGCCTGTGTTTGAGAGGCACCTGCTGCAGCAGCCCTGGGAGCCATGGGGAGGAGTGGGGGACAGGAGCGGGAGGGCACAGGCTATCCCTGACAACCCCGAGAACATCTGGGGTGGACAAAGGCCTTGCTGTCTGCAGCACAGCTGCTTCCCCAGCCCCAACGAGGACGGACAGACGGAAAAACCCAACCACCTCCCACTCCCAGGCAGGGGCTTCAGGCGCATGACATAGGGCCGTGGGAGACACAGCGATGCTCAGGCCTTTCTTCCCGAAGAGGCCAGCAGGCACCTGCAGGAATAAACCCCCTGCAGCACGGGGAGGGAGAAAGCGCCACTGTCACCTTCCAGTGTGCCTGACGGCACAACATGGAACCCAAAGTCTGGGGGGTCTGCAGTCGGGACTCCAGGACCTGTCAGCAGCTCCCACAACTGGCTGCTCAAGTAAGTGGTGCCCGGGGAGCCCAGCGAGCGCACCGCTTCCCGCTGTCCCACGGCGTCTCACGGCCCCGCAGACCAGCCCGAGTCTTCTGCCGACACCACAGGCCACACTCGGGCCGCTGGAGGACCAGACGGTGGGCTTCCCACTCCCCACTCGCATGAGGCCCGAAGTCTATGGCAGCCCGCGGGCTCGGGGGCCAGCTCCCCGCGTCCTGCTTGCGACAGCCACCTAAAGCCACGAGAGCTGATGTTAATTGGTGGCAGGAAAAAACGATTTTTCATGGCTATTTGGAGACCTCTGAAAAAGTGAAGCAAATTTCGTTTCATCCCCTTTCAACATGAATGGCGTTTAATGTTCTGCATTAAGCGGTTGGTGCCAGAGGCCAGGTTTCCACTGCAGGAAATGCAAGGAGCCTGGGGACAGAAACGGTCTTGCCTCTCTTTCACTTGTCGTCTTCCAGGCCCACTGTGTGGGTCTAGACACTGACTTCCAGAACCACCTCCACAGTCCCACCTTCCACTTTTAACCCCTTCCAGCAGCACCCTCCCGTGCAAGGAAAATGCCAGAAAAAGGGCTAGAAGAAGAAACCACCTGCCTTCTCAGACACCGTTTTCAAACCAAGTACCCAGACATTTGCTTCTGTTGGGCATCGGGCCACAGAGTCCATGCAGACAGCGGGGTGCAGGCCTTCCTGGGGCGCCCCAGCTGGGCCCGGGTGCCCATCAGCTGCAGGTGGGAAGCGGGAGCCCAGCCGGTGCTCTGGGGACGCCCTCGAAAAGGGGAGAGACCATGTCTCGCTGCCTTGCGACACCAACAAAGCCACCACGAAACGATGACTCATTTCGTAATCTCCCTCCTGAACAGAAAATAAGAAAAAGCGGGTGGGAAGCATCTTCTGTCCTCAGGACTCAAGATCAGCCCACCTGATGATCGGGTGAAGGGGACTGTCTTAATTAGAAAAACATGGGGCGCCTGGGTGGCTCAGTCAGTTGAGCATCCGACTTCGGCTCAGGTCATGATCTCACGGTTCGTGAGTTCAAGCCCCACGTCGGGCTCTGTGCTGACAGCTCAGAGCCTGGAGCCTGCTTCAGATTCTGTGTCCCCCTCTCTCTCCGCCCCACCCCTGCTTGTGCACTGTCTCTGTCTTTCAAAAATGAATAAACATAAAAAAATGTTAAAAAAAAATGAAAAACACACGTGACAAAGCCCTGGGAGGGAGCAAGTACTTTCTACCGTATGAGGATCACCTCATAACAGAGCTCACTGTGCAGGCAGGGGGGCAGTGGATGGGCTGGAACCCACCCCCCGCAGGTGCAGACGCTGAGGAGGAAGCTGCGGGCCAGGAGGCCAGGCCAGCAGCTCCGACCCGCTCAGGGTACCGGCTCTGCCGAGGCCTCCCCGGGGGCACCTTGCTAGGCTACATGCAGCAGAAGACAGCCCAAGTGGGGGCTCAGTTTATGATTTGCTAACAACCAAAAAGGGCTGGATGAGGTTGGAATGGTTTTGCCAAGAGAAAACGTGGGCCCGGCCATCTGGTGTGTCAGACTCAGTATAGATCCAAAGGTTGTGCAGAAATATCACTCCATGTCCACACAAAAACCTGCACCCGACGTTTACAGCTTTATTCGTAAGTGTCAAAACTCAGAAGCAACCAGGAATCCATGTACCATCTGAAAAGTCTGCATACTGTGTGAGTCCAACTATGTGGCAATCCGGAAAAGGCACAACTATGCGGTCAGCAAAAGGATCAGGTGCAGGGGCCGGGGGCAGGGATGAACAGGCAGAGCACTGAGGATTTGGGGACCAGGGAGACTACCATACAGGATGCTATAATGGGGGAAACTGTGTCATCATACATTTACCGAAACCCACACAATGTACAGCACCAAGAGTGTGCAATCTATGGACGAATGCCCTGGTGGGGGCGCTGACCGAGGGTGAGGCGGAGAGTGTCTGGGGCCAGAGTGTCTGAGAAGGCTCTGTACCTTCTGCTCAATTTTGCTATAATCCTAAAACGTCTCTAAAAATTAAAGTTCATTAATTAAAAAAGTATCATTCCAAAGCCTTGTGCCATGCTGCTGGTGTGGAAGTGATCGTCTGTATTTATTGCTAAATTTCTAGGAACCCACACATGCAGACGTGAACAGAGGAGGAATTCTCCATCACAATCACAAAAGCTGGCTTTCAAATGAAAAGCTTGTATGGGATGCCCACGCACACCGCGGTCTGCTCATGTTGTGGGCTCACACACAGCCTTCCAGGGTACGGGATCTGGCCAGAGCACGAGGGTGCCTTCCTTCATCACCCTCACTGCAGGCAGCCCTGCACGGCACAGCACCTTCCCAATTAATGCCACTTTGGCTGTAAAGAATACTCTAAGGACAAGCGCCCTGGGGAGCAGGGACCAGGGTGAAGAAGGGGCTTCCACGGCCCCGCACACATACACATCTTCCTGGGGGGCTCAGAATCCACAAGGTGGCTAAATAAGGCACTCCAAGCAGCAAGTTATAAAACACATGGGAAGATGCTTACATGGAGATATGGAGGGACATCCAAAAGGATGCATTCACTGGCCTTTAAGTTCTTTTTATCTATTTTGAGAATGAGAGAGAGAGAGAGAGAGAGCAAGCCAGCAGGGGAGGGGCAGAGAGAGAGGGAGACAGAGAATCCCAAGCAGGCTCTGTGCTATTAGTGCAGAGCCCAGTGGGGGGCTTGAACTCCTGAACTGTGAGATCATGACCTGAGTCAAAGTCAAGAGTCAGATGCTTAACTGACTGAGCCACCCAGGTGCCTTGTGTTCACTAGCCTTTAAAATAACCATTACTGGGGCACCTGGGTGGCTCAGTCGGTTATGCATCCAACTTCGGCTCAGGTCATGATCTCGCGGTTCATGAGTTCAAGCCCCACATGGGGCTCTGTGCTGACAGTTTGGAGCCTGGAGCCTGCTTCAGATTCTGGGTCTCCCTCTCTCTCTCTCTGACCCTCCCCCATTCATGCTCTGTCTCTGTCTCAAAAATAAACATTAAAAAAAAATGTTTTTAAATAAAATAAAATAACCATCATCAGATAAAAACAGGCACTATCTACACTGTAAAATTATACTTAAAGCCCAGTTTTCCTTTCCAAACTTCTCGTTTTTGTTCATATTATCAAACTGGGAGGCCAACCTCCCAGGTCATAGTATCGTATTTGTGGGAGGGCAACCACTTTTGTGTTCTGGAGCTCAAACGTGGTTTGAATCTGCACTCCAACAGGAATTAAGGGATAGAATGCAAACTGCTGTGTGAGTGTGACCATGTGACCGTGTGTGAGGGGGAGGAGAAACAGGTGGCAGAGAGGAGCGCAGAAGACTGTGTGTGCAGTGTAACAAACCGCTCCAGGAGCACCTCTGAAAAGCATCCCTGGCCGCAACTGCACCCGAATCCAAATCCATCCCAACGGGGTAGGTGCACGACGTCTGGACCCGCCCAAACCACGCACGACAGCAGAACACGGGAGTTTATCAGTGACCATCACGTGTTTCCTTAAAGCGTTTCATAACAAGCTTTCTGACTAACCAGGCCACCGCACGCCGGGGTCAAACCCACAGGCTCCCCGTGGCAGTGGATATACCAGTGTCTGAAGCGTGCAGGGGCCCCGGGGTGGCTCAGTCGGGTAAGCATCCAACTCCTGACCTCAGCTCAGGTCTTGATCTCACGGTTGTGGCTTCAGGCCCTGCATTGGGCTCTGAGCCTACTTTAAAAAAAAAAATTAGAATTAAAAAATAAAATAGAGCGTGCTCAACCCCGAGTGTGCACACTCTGGGGTACACGGTGCTGGGTCGGCACAGACGAAACCACAGGGTGAACACTGCACACAGTCCTAGCTAACCAATTTCGTGGAGGAAAGCAGTTTTATACCTAAACAAGGATGAAATGGGAAAATCCTAAGTTTGCTGAGGGAAAGAGGAGCCTTCAAACAGGTTTCCACTTGCTGGACTCCCAGGCCCTCAGGAGCCCCTGCCTCGAGCCCCTGTGCCCCTGCCCCTGTGCCCCTGCCTCAAGCAGGACTTTGGGAGAAAGCTGGGACAAACGCAGCTCAAAGGCTCCATCTGCTCAGGTAGCTCTATTTCCCTCCTGTTTTGGCAATTCAGTGAAACCAAGTTTGAGTACCTAATGAAGGAAAACCCACTGTTTTAAAAATAATTATTTTTAATGTTTTTATTTATTTTTGACACACAGAGAGAGACAGAGCATGAGTGGGGGAGGGGCAGAGAGAGAGGGGGACACAGAATCCGAAGCAGCCTCCCAGCTCCGAGCCATCAGCACAGAGCCCGGTGCGGGGCTCAAACTTACAGACTATGATCATGACCTGAGCTAAAGTCAGACGCTCAACCGACTGAGCCACCCAGGTGCCCCGAAAAACCACTTTTTAACAACAAATGTGTCACTCTGCCAGCTAAAAGACCAGACCCACAGGTAAGGGGAAACCAGTTTACAAAAATAAACGAAGCCCAGACCTCTGATACAGGGAGCAAAATAAAAAACCTGCATCAACAGACGTTTGAGCAGGATTTGGAAAAGCAGGAAAGAATCCTTACCTTGGCAGAATGCACCCCCCTACCGTCATAATGGGGTGGCTGGACCTGACCACAGAGAGCAGGAGCTGGCATCCAGTGGGGATGTGAGGTGCCAGCGGGACCTGCAGCCAGTCCTGGGCGTCGCAGGGTCACCTCATCCCCTGCCCCTGCCCTGCCACCAGTGCTAGGGGCTGACACAGGCAGGGCCATGGGAACCTGAGCCAGCACGAGCGAGGTCACCAGGTCCTGGGAAGGGGCTGTGAGGCCCGATAAGGCCCAGAGACGATGGGCGGGAGGGAACTGGCTTTAGGCCTTGACCTCAGGCCCTTCTCGGATGGAGCCCACAATGGAGGGTTGGAGGCCACTCTCCGGTCCACCTGCCACACGTCCCAGGCGGGGAGGCTCAGCGGTCCTTGTGCACGTTCCTAGACGCCTTCCTCCCCGGCACACAGGCGGACGTGGAGGCCTGGCCACAGCAGATGCCTCAACTTCCTCCAGGGCACCAGGAGCATGAGTGGCCCCGAAATCTGGGACAGTCTGACAGGGGGTGGGAAGACCCACCAGAGCAAGCAGACCCCTGCCTCTGGACCCCCGGCCTCTGAGGAGCGCTGGGCACAGACCCAGCCTCATGATCACAGCTGTCCTGTGCAGCTGCAAAGGAAGAGACACCACAGAGCCCTCCTCGCATGTGTTCAAAGGGGCACCTGGGTGGCTCAGGCGGTTAAGCATCCGACTTCCGCTCAGGTCATGATCTCACAGTTCGGGATATCGAGCCCCATGTCGGGTTCTGCACTAAGAGGGTGGAACCGGCTTGGGATTCTCTCTCACCACCACCCCCGCCCCTCCCCCGCTCTGTCTCAAAACAAACTTTGGGGGGGAAAAAGTTGACAGGACTGCAGCTGCTTTGCAGAAAACCAAAGGGTGCTGAACCCTTTACACAAGGAACAGACTAGAAGCCCCTGTGGAAACAGCAAATTCCATGGTGAAGGGCGCCCGGGTACCCTCACAGCAGGAGTCTGACCACCCTGTCACGCCTGGGCACACTGACCTTCAGCTGTGACCAAGAATAATTCACTTGGAATTTACTGTGAAGAGAAACAATGAGAAAATACCCCGTTTTCACTTTAACTGCCCCTGCCTGAGCGCGTGCTACCATTGCTGGTGAAAGTGACCGTCCTGCAGAAGGACGGAGAGCCCCGCTGACCGTGCGGTCTGGACAGAAGCTGCCTGGTCCCCGGGATCATCCCTGGACATCTGGCAAGGCCCCTGCATGGGTCCTGGACCACACCCCGCCAACAGCATGTGCTCGCAACCAGGAAATGTTCTGGCACTTAAGGCACCCATGAGGTCCTGGGCTGCACAATGACAGTTTGTCACGAAGGACTAAGGAGGGTGGTGGGCAGGCGCTCAAAATGAAATGCCAGTTCTTAAAGCTGTTATGTCTTTGAAGAAAGGTCAAAGAAAAATATTTCATGACCCGTGAAAATACAAAATTCAAATTTCAGGGTCCATAAGTACATTCCAATGGAACACAACAGGCTCGCTGTGCGTTGTCTCCGGCAGCTTCTGTGAGGCGTGGTGAGGAGACGGTACAGCCCACAAAGCCAGGAACATTCACCACCACCAGCCGCTGCGGGAGGCTGGCCACGCTCTGAAGGAGAGGCGCGGGTAAGCGAGCCTCAGAGGGTTCTGTTTTACGCTATCCAGTCCTCCTCTCCCGCTCACTGATGAACAAACCCTAAGACCACTCTGATCCCCACAGGCTCACACCCTGGTCTTTGACACCACGGCCTCGACCAAGGTGTGGCTACAAAAGTTTTCTGGAATTTTCTTAAGTACCTGCTTGGAAAGGCCCGTCACCAGTCAATGCCCAAGCGCTAAGCCTGGGCCCCACTGAGGACCACAGAATTAAATCCTCTTTATCCCCAATAAAGAAGCGGTTTCACAACGTTTCTGTGGTGAAGGATTCTTGGTGAGAAACACAGTGTGATTTATGACTCGGTGTCCCCGATGGAAGGCCCTTATGCTCCAGACACGCTCTGGCGGCGAGGCTCGAGGCTCTTAGAGGGACGGACGCCATCCCCACAACAAGGCCGCCCTGCCGCCTCACACGTGCTGCCTCTGAGCAATTAATCCAAGGCAGGATATTTTATGTTCTAAATTAGGCACGTTACGCCCAGAACCTATCAGCGGCCTGATAGCTTGAGCATATAATTCTATACCTTTTACTCTTTAAACAATAATTCAGTCTAATCCTGCAGCTGAAGCCAAGCTTTCCAGACCAAAAGTGCACTTTCCATTTGATTAAACCGTAATAAATGCAAGAATAAAATACCAGTCCTTTATCTCACACTAAATTCTTCAAAAACCATACACTCTAAGAATTAATTATGACTCCGGAGAAGAGGACAGGTTCCTCCCCTCGAAGACAGCTCAGGAGTCTCAAAGTCGTAATTGCAACAGCTGGTGCAGGATTTATGGCAGTCCAGGGCTCACAGAGGAATGACATCACAGCGCAGGTGACTCTCGAAGTGACCTGCCAGGACGGCCACGGGCGACGGTGAGGAGACTGGGGGAGGAGGTCTGGGGGCAGAGTGGACCACGTACGCAGCTTTGACCCTCCACGAAGCACCAAGCAAACACAGTACAAACTGGAAACACTACCGCTACTGTGTGCCTCCTTCCCACGCGTGTTTGGTACTTTAAGATTCATCAAGTATTTTCACACATTTCACCCATTAGCAAAGAAACAGAGAAAATCCTTTCAGAAGGAAAACGGTTCAACCCTCTGAGAGGCATGTCCTGCACCGTAGGCCACTTGTGTGGCCACCAAGCGTGGCCTGTCTCACGTCCTGCTACTCCAGGGAACGGCCTGACGACTCGACTGGCACAGGAAACCTGCGTCAGCCGGCAGGATGGAGGGGACGCTCCCTCCAACGTGATGCTCAGAGGGGATGACCCACAGAGAGGTCGGTCATCACCACACGGAGCAGGCTGCGTGCGCCGGAATCGGGTGCCAGCGGCTACGGCGTCCTCCCAACGAGGGCCCATCCCCACCGTGGCTGACGGAGCCGCAACTCACCCCACCGGGAAACGCGGCGGGAGTGCCGTGGGAAGCCCACAGGGGGACGCCCACTCAGCAATGGGCTGTGACGATTTAGTTACATCTGGGAACACGTCTCCTTCCGGGGTAACAACGGGACAGAGTCTGGAGCTGGAGAGAAAAGCCATCTCGATGCTCGGGTGACCTTGAGCGTACAGGGACCTTTCTGGACCCATCTCCTCCTCTGTAAACGGGGACGCCATGCGGCTGAGACAGCGCACGAGAGAGCACTCAGCAGCCCGTCACAGGCTGCCCCAACATCAGGGAGCATTCGAAAATCACTGCACGCCTGCTGGCCCGTGAGGCAGGCAAACGGCCCCTGTGAGGTGCACACAGCACCTGCCATTCCAGTCTGTCGCGCGTGGATTTCAAAGCAACGTGGTGATGGGGCACTTAGCAAGCCAAAAGGCAAAGGAGGTAGCGAGAGCCTCAGGAGCAGTCCAGGTGTCGGTCGGTAGGCAAGGCAGAGAGGTCCCAGGGCAGCAGGGAGGACTGCGGGAGGTGGACGCTGGGCAGGCAGCTGGGCAAATTCATGCCACGCACCCAAGAACCCTTTCTGAGGCCGGGCATCTGGCTTTCCAGGGTCCCAGACATGCGTTTCCTGATAAGAGTGCCCGTTCCCCGTTACTGGACCAAAGCAGCGGTGCCAGGGACATCAGAAGTAGATGCTCAGCTGCCCAGGAGCCAGGGGAAGGGGAAACCGGGGAATGTCCCTGGCTGGGATCTGGGCAAGAAACCATTCAGACACCCCTGTGGCTCTGCCCGTGAGCTCACAACACAGCCGTGCTGACCGAGGACGGTGCGCGAGCAAGCCTCTCCCCTCGCTCACTCAAGAGGAAGAAGATGTGGGTTCCCAGAAAGCTGATGGATGAACAGACACAAATCTACTTTCACGGACGGACGTCCCACTGCCAAGCCCACGTGAGGCACAGCTGCCTAACTTTCTAGCCCCAATACCATACCTGCTATTTACATTGTGAGGCTTTGTAAATTCCCAAAGGTCTCCATCCTCACTGATGGCTTATTTCGTTTCTGCCACGGATGTACGCAACGTTAGTGACCCAACAAAACAACTGCAAAAATCTGCCTGTGAGTTTCCAAAAGGAAAGCAAATAAGTAAGTGCCATGAAAGTCACTCCTCCACCTCATTACAAGCCAGAAATATGGGACACCTGAATCCACAAAATGTTACCTGGGGGGAGGGCGGCTGTTTTCCCAAGGTGCTTTGTATTGATTCAAGCTTTTTATTAAAATTAATCCGATGAATGTTTTCAGTAGTGGATTTCCAGTGAAGAGGAATTCTTGACCACATCAGGAAAGAGCGAGCAATTTGTGGCTTCATTTCTGCTCCTACAGTGACTCATCCTGGCACAGCCGGGCCTCACCCGCTCACCACACAGCCCCGTGTTACCCACGCCCGATTTTCTGGAGCACCGCGCCTCCCAGTTGGTGGGCTCCACCTCGCGGCGAGGGCCCCTGGAGGATGCCAGTGCCTCTACTGCCCCTGCTGACTCCCAGCCCCACTCAGCAAGGCTCGTTCCGCCGTGACAGCACGCCGCTATAGGGTTCCCCGTCACATCACTTCCGTAGTGAAAATGCTCCTCCACAGCAACACATTTCTAAGAGCAGAGGTGGTCGTCAGTCCTGACGAGATGCTCACCCTCTGCACAGCAGCAGAGCCTCGGCCGCTGGACGCGACTTCATGGGGTGGGGTGGCGGGGGAAGCAGCAGGGGGGCTGGGAGGTGAGGAGCAACCAACCACGCCAAGATCTGATACAGAAACTGGACGGGGAAGCTACGGGCGGACAGGGGGTTAGGCCAGCCACACCCCAACATTCAGGCAGCCTAAACAGAACGTAAGCTTTCACTCATTAATAAGAAACAACCCTTCAAGGAAAAGCTGCTCTGCCTTTTTCACTTATGAAGAATTTCTTAGCAGTAAGCATTCAACCGTGTGTTTGGAAAAAAAAAAAACACCACCTGTATTTCTTTTAAAGGTTCTGGTTAATGCAGGTAATGCTACTTCCCAGAGAAATGTCTTGCAAGGCACACCTGCTTTCACCATCTACAGACCCACTCTTGCACTGAATTCTTTACCTGCTGATGTCAAACCCCTTACAAAATCGTCCAAGACGCCAAGGTCTCGACTCTGGTGCATGTGCAGACACCTAGCACTGAGCCAGAGCTGGAATGTGCACACAGAACCAGTCACCCACGAGCGTACAACGAACATGCTGTCTAGGGGGCTGTGGTTATTACAGAAGCAGCAATTTGCCCTTTAACTGGCCAGCTTCAACGACTGCCCTGATGCATACCTAAAATGTCACTGGGACAGGTGTCCCCCCCCACCCCGCCCCACCCAGGCGAGCTGCAGGCCTCATCCAGCGGAGCGCTGGGCTTCAACGGGCCTCTCAGAACCCCTTCCTAGTCTAAGCTCCTGGAACAGACTCAGCCCGAGCAGCAGAAATATTATCATGATCACAGAATTAAGTCCCTCATCTTTTTCTGTTCTGCAAGGTGGGTCTTGCCCTGTTGGAACCATGCTCCTGGATGGACTGTGAGCTCTCAGAGCCCATTCGGGTGCTGCGACCTGCCCCCCACCCCCGCCCCTCTGCCCCACCCAGTCTTTAGCAAGTGGTTGAGGAAGCAGCATGGGCCATGTGGTTGCCCGGCACAACAATCCTCTCAGAAATGGCAGGCCCGTCCCGCCCGCAGGTGGGCACGCCACCGGACGAGGTCAGCACCTGTCTCTGAATCTCCTGACTCCTCTGGTCCCAAGTTGTCCCCCAGCTGCTGCAGGAGAAACAGAACAGAGAAGGGGCTGATCCCAGTCTGTCTCTCGCAGGCCGTGTCAGCCTGCTGGGGACAGCTCAGGGTCAGATGTCACCCAGAGTGCCGTACCCAGCACAGAGCTGATGGCAGAGGGGCAGGGGGAGGCTGGCCGTGGGTCCTGGGGTGTGCTCACTGTATGCCAAAGTGGGGGAAACCACCACGTGAAGCCAGCAGGAACTGAAATGGTTTAAAGGAAGATTTAATGTTGAACATAAAAAATCATTTTTGCGAAGTTATTTGCTTTGAGACACTTGTTATAAGACATGCAGAAGGTATACATAAAATCCATACTTATTCACAGAAGCTTCATGTTTCAATAAAAACAGAGACCAACTGGTAACCAATTTATCTACAAATGACACAGAGACTAAGTATTGTGCACATACTTTTCCTTGGAAACAGGGATTTTTCACAAAGTCACATGTAAGCTATTCCCAATCTTTGTTCAAATAATTGATTGATGTAATCGCATTGTTCACATATGTTCCCACTACCGTGAGGAAAAATTCTACAGGATATTTCAAAAACTAGCAAAAAAAGATGTAAAATTACAAAATTTAACTGGTACATTTTATCTCAATTACAACAGAATGAATTCTTCAAACGATATTCACAGATGAAAATCTCATGGATCTGCACTGTTAATTTCAAAGGTAACCTGAATTAGAAGAAAAATCCACACTGTCACAGAACGAAAAGCTTTGATAATTAAGTACTTCTTTAAACTCTAAGACCTAACCTATTAGCAAACTAACATTAAATATCTTTTCTTTTTTTTTTTTTTTAAACAAAAGGATACTGCCATTTTCTCCATTTCTAGAAGACCATCCAGAGCATTTGGAACGTACTGAGTGTGACAAGGCACCGAGGTGAGAGTTGGCGGGGGTGCAGGGGTTAGAAGCACCTGTCCAGAGGCCAGCAAACACACAAACTTGGGAAGGTAATGACGAGCGTCCTGATGAAACACTAGACTGTTACCTTCCCTTGTTTTACCACGTCCTTTGAAAAGTCAAGATACTTTATTCCTCTAGTCTTTTCCATACTCAACACCAAGGCCGGGATAGTTTCTGGAATTGCTCTTGTGGTCCCTGAGGGCCTGAAGAAGACCCCACCTGATGACTGACGTGCCTCACTCACCCGCAGGGACAGCACTGGGCTCCACGGGGCCCTCCCTGTCAGGATATTCAATAGGGGCCAAGTTGAGCTGGTGACCAGGTGCATTAGATACAACATCCCAGACGCTGCTTCTGTTTGAAGCTTATCAAATATACTTCCTTTTATTGTGCTAAATATCATTTTATTTGTAAACATACAATTTGGTGTCATCACATACATTAAAAATGTACCTATACCGAAAACTTCCTTATCATCCCCACCGGAAACCCTGTCCTCATAACCACCACTCCCCACTCCCCTGCCCCAGCACCTGCCGCCCACCATCTCACTTGGTCTCTACCAACGTGGCCGCTCCAGGAACGTCACGTAAGTGCAGTCACACAGTGTTTGTCCTTCTGTGGCTGGCGTATGTCACTCGGCATCACGTCCTCAAGGTTCACGCGTGTTGTGGCAGGTGGTGGAATTTCTCTCCTTTTTAAGGCCGAATGACGTCCCACTGAGGGATGGACCATACGCTGTGGTTTATCTACCTGTTCCTCGATGGACATCTGGGTTGTCTCCAACACTCAACCACTGTGAAGAATGCCACGAACTTGGGTGCACACAGTTCAAGACTCTGCTTTTGGTTCTTCTGGCCGCGTACTCAGAGGTGGCCTTGCCGCGTCACATGGTTATTCTGTGTTTAACACTGTGACGAGCCGCCACGCTATCTTCCACGGCAACTGCCTCACTTTGCGCTCCCACCGACCGTGCATGAGGGAGGGCTCCAGTTCCTCCACATCCTCGCCAACACTTGCTGTGAAAGTTGTCAGATATTCCTCTGCACAATACAGACTATGATTCAATCACTGTTTTTTGCATCACTAGCCCGAAAGTCAATATGATAACAGGCCTAGTTATCTCCTGACCTTTCCTGCATTTCCCGCTTGCTGGCATCTGTATGGCTCTCTAATCCTTACGAGAGCCCTGCAAATTAGGCGCATCCATTTCCCTGATGATAAAGAACCTGAAGCTCCAACACTAGAGTGACTTTTCCAGAGCCCCGTGGTGGGTGACAGGGGTGAGGCTGTCTGACTCCAGAGTGCTGAACGTGCACTGGGGAGAGATTAGTTTAGATACACCATTAATTATGGCTCAAATAACCATGTTACAGAAGAAAATAAAATGGATATATCAAACACTTGTCTCCTCCGGAATTCCTAAGGCCAAGGCTAATGCAGGTGTTTAAGTCAGAACTAGGTTGATGTAAATCAGCACTGAGTAAGCAGTACTCTGTGCAGCCCGTGAGCACGTGAAGTCACGATGGCTGAGCAGCCAGCCGCTCGAGAGACCGCGCCCTGGGGATGCTGCAAGCACCCAGCTGCCCCTCTCCTGAAGGTGTGTGAGGGCAGAACAGACGATGCCTGTTTCTCTCTGCCTCGCCCGGGTCCCTGGCTACTGTATCTGCAGGACAGATACTCAGTAAATCGAATCTGCTGCCCTTTCTCGCCAACCACACACCCAGGACCCAGCCCTGCTCTAAACCCTTGACCTGGGAAGATAACAGCCGACCCAGATCCAACAAGTAGAAGAGACGGCCTTGGGAGGAAAGCCCCCCAAGTGTCATCTGCTCTGGGGCAGGCGGTCATGGGTCTCAGGGAACACAGATTCGGCGGCAGTGGGCAGGCCCAGGTTCTGCAGTTCTACCAGCACCCCAGGGGCCGCACGTGTGGCCTGCAGCTCCACAACAGGACAGACGGAGCGGGGCTGGGGTGCAGAGCCTCCCATGACCATCCAGAGGTCTTTACAGGCCCTTTGTACACACTAAGCCCGCGCCAATCCCCAAACATCCCCGAGGAGGTCTCCATCCCACTCTAAAACACAGACTGCCAGTTGAAGGTGGCTTTGTTAGACAAAATACTCATGCCAAACCGTTACGATGCTTACCACAGTTAGTGTGGACACCGTCATTGCTTTGGACGCTAAGGACTGGCTCCGTGTTTAATTCTGGGCCTGTTTTGAGCCATTTTACAGAACACGTGTGCCACGAATTTGGAATAGCAAGAGCCTGCTCCTATTTCCATGCCTAATGCCCTCGTCTATTTCTTACGTATTTTTCATCTTTATAAAGTTGTAAACATCCTAAAATTCTTCCTGGGCACGCACCTGTAAACATCCTAAAATTCTTCCTGGGCACGTATGTGACACAGATCAATAAAGTTACTAAACGAACTGAAATAACCAATGAGGCTGTGATTTACGGCCCAGCCTGAGATCTGTCAGCTGTAGTTCCAACATCACACATCACACATCAGTGCTGGGCGCTTCCTCATACGCGGTTCCCATCGCCCTTCTCCTCCGCAGAACTACTCCTCGAAGGGCGTCTCCAGGCTGCCATCGTGCTGCCACCAAGAGCAGCCCCACCAGGGCTCGCTGCAGCGCTGGGAGGCGCGGACCCCGCACCGATCCCCGGTCCACAGCCACCTCCGTGAGCCGACCGCAGAGGGCTCTGGATGCAAGAGGCACTGGGGAGGCGAGCCCGCACGCTGCAGAGGGGGGCCCCTGGGAACATGACACAGAATCTGTACAACATATTCCAGTATTTCACCCACTCTTACCCTTCAATTCCAGTGCTTTCCCCAAGATTTGTGACTTCCCACAGAACCGCATATTTTTCACAACTGTATTATATTTGAACCTCTATGAAATACCCAATAAATATTCTCTAAGAAATCCTTTCTGTGGCGCATGATAGCTTCTTTCCTTAGCTGACCCCCACTTAGTAACTGCTGGTATCCTTTTGGTCACCTGTGGTCTTCTGAGAAGACAGACAAAGGGGCTCACTGAGAAGTGCAGCAAGCTTGGTGGGGGGGGGGGCTACCTGGGCTGGAGACGTGCCCGAGGGCAGAGCTGAGACCCCCTGCACTGAGTAGGGCCTACAGACTTCCCTTCCAACACCAAGCCTGATGATTATGCCCATCACCTAGAAAATGGGGTCCAGTTGGAGGAGCACCCAGACCCTCTGCTCTCTTTTTCCTTTAACTGTTGGCTATGAAACAATTTTGTGTCACACTTTTGCCAAAATCTGGTAGACAGGAGAAGCCTTTCAATATTCAAAAGTTGGATTTGAAAGAATTTAAATGTTATTATGTACAGATTTCAATGAAAAAACAGACTTTATATCCTAGAATCATGTATAACCAAGGAAAAGATAAATACATAATAGTTAGAGAAATAAATTGTCTGGCAGAGTAGAATTACTTGTCTGAAGTCACCTCTGGATAAACTGGAAAACATAACATAACAATTATAGCATCTCTAAATCACTCTGCAGTAGGATTTTAGCTGAAGAGTTAGTCATTCTATCAATTTTCAACAACCTGGAACTAAAATAATTAACCACTATTACTATAAAATATTTTCTACTTGGTAAAGCACAACTTTTTCTACAGAAATAACATGAGAGTACAAAGAAATATTAACGTGCCAGGCAAACAAAAAGAGAGAGAGCCAACAGAAACGAGGAGGGGGGTCGCAGGTATGTGCGGCTCCCGAGCATGTGACACGGACCGGAGATGCAATTTTGAATGTGGTCTCCCGGGGCACGCACGGCCGCGTGTGTCATCTGAACAATAGCTAGCACACGATGGGAACGCAATAAAAATTAAACCATCACGAGAGTAAACTTTATCCCACAGCTTAAAGCAATATATATTCCAGACACTTTTGGGTAGCAATAATAAACATCTCATATAGGAAAGGCAAAAATTTCAACCCAAAAGGAAAAAGCAAACAGAACCCTTGCAAAGCCAAATGACGCACAAGGACTCGGCTTCGCAGGGAAACGACACCACGGCCTCCCCAGATCAAACCTGCCGCAGCTACTTTCTTCAAACGACTGTCCAAATTATTTGATTTCATTAGATTTCATTTCATTGATTAGCTCTTCAAAATAAGTAATTAGCAATATCCACAAACCTTCTTCATGACAGAGAATATTACTTTCGCTTTTTTTTTTTTTCCTTCAAGCAGGTGAGCAACCTGGCCCGAAACTGGTTTTCCAAATTAACTAAATCTCTCCTACACGGGAGAGGTCAGCACCTCTGTCACTAAGACGCATCCTCCCTGGAGTGTGAGACCTGCTCATCGCACCTCCTGAGAAACCCCACATTCCACGGAAGATGGCCTGCAGCTCTGCCCCCTGCCCGCCACTCTCCAGCCCACACAGCGCCACCGCCCCCTTCCTCTGGCACGTGCTTCCCTGGGACAACCATCCCCTCCAGACACTCTAAAGCAAAGCGCCTTGATACTTCCCACACCTGGTCACACACAAGAGCACTTCTCCAAGCAGGGGCTTCTCCATGCAGGGGCTGGCACGGGGAGGGTGGGCGGCAGGGGGTGCGGCCCTTAGAATCCCCCGGAAGAGGGTTTTCACGCTGACATCTAACTTCACCGCCTCTGGCAGTCGGTGCATGATAAAACCACGGTGACTGCCGGGCTGGAGACAGAGATGGGTTGAGATGTACTATGGGGCTCCACCACAGGCTCCCGAAAACTTGAGGGCCTCTCCTGGGACAGAAGGAAACAGGAGACCCCCCCCACACCCCGTTTCGCCCCCGAAACCACAACCTCGGAGAACAGACGGGTGTCGCCACCCTGCGAAGGCCTTGCACCGCCTGGGACCCAGTGCTTCAGGAAAGGCGGTCCTTCTGATCCCACCCTGAAGACCCGTGCTGGAGTCAGGAGCAAAGCTTCAGGCTGCTTCCTCGCTGCTGAAGCTGAACAGATAAAATGGTATTGAAGCAGGTTCATATTTACTCTGTGGGACTGAAAGTGTTCTTTGTCTTCCACGTAACTAATACAATCAAAACACCAGCAAACACAGCACGGCTGGAAGACGGGGACAGTGAGGCTGCACAGTAAGAAGGTGCACAGAAACCGTCTGTCATTTTGGCCCGCTTGCCAGGGTCTCTGCCAGAGAGCTTCCGGCAGCCCCAGTCGCAAATACCCATCTTGGCTCCCCCACCCCCCATGCCTGAATGCACGACTCCACGGTCACCGGGAAGAAGGCCCACTCCTGGGGTTCCCACGTCCCCAGCGCGGATCGCCCCTGAGAACCCTGCCTCCTCCAGGAAGGCCATCTTCAACCCCGGCCCTCCTTGGTGCGGGCTCCGTGAGGTCTGGACGGTCCTGAGTGGGCAGCCATTCTCCACGTGGGAGCTGTCTGGGCTTCATTCAGGCGGGACCCACCACATCTCCAGACCACCCGCCTTCCCCTTGTTATCCTGTAGCTGCACACTGTCAGAGAGGGGGATTTTCTAGCAATACCTAAGGGGACAGCGGACAAAAAAAAAAAAAAAAAAAAAAAGAGCCGACCTGGGAAGGTTGGCATTGAGGTGACCCGTGCTGACATCCACAGGCTGTCCAGGCCCTCACAGCCTCTTCCTGCCTCGTCCTGCACTGTAACCCTATAAGCACTGTAGTATTAAAACCTCATTTCAGAGACAGGAGAACTGAGGCTTATGGTGACCTGGCATAACTCGGTCAAGGGCACAGAGCTCCCAACTCGCGGAACTAGGACTGGAACCCTGATCAGGTCTGGCTTCGGGATCCACTCCCTGAACTACGTATGTCGCCCTAAAACAGACCGAGGGAAATATGCTTGGAGAATACTCCCCGAAAAATGAGACATCCAAATTCAAGGACTAAGAAAATCTTTACAGGAGGAGGAGACTTGAAGGATGGGTAGGCGTTCAAAAGGGGTTGATTAAGAAGGCATTTGTAGAATGTTGGCGTGGAAAGACCCAGAGAAAAGAAAACCACAGGGCGCAAGCTCTGCAGACAGCAAGCAGAAGGCCGCTGGACGGAGGGACCGCAAGCAGGCTCCTGAGAGCAAGTACCAGGGCCGGTGGGGCCTCAGAGCGGTGCCGGCAGGACAGAAAGTGCCACACACGCTCGCGAGATTAGCCCGCCCCAGCCGGGCCGGGAGGGGGGCCCCTGCCCCAGGTGGGGCGAGTGCAGACGCACAGGACTCTGAGGAGGCCCACGGCGTGGGACACGCTCGCTGCACGTGTGGCGGGGAACGGGAGAGGCTAAGAAAAGTCAGGGAGGAGTAAGAGTTGGCACCAAGGGCATCCTGCCTGAGGGCATCGCGCCACAGATAAAAGGGGACAGGCAGGCAGACCTCGGGCTGGACAGGGACCCAGCTGGGCTTTACATGAGTTATTCACACAGATCGTGACTGCGGTCCCCCCCACCCCCGGCACAGCTCACGGTGGGGGCCAGATCGCCACTGCAGGGACAGGACCTACGTGCTGTGGGGCACCTGCCCGCATCCCTGGCCTCCTCAGCTGTGGTACCCAGAAATGTCCTGGGGACAAACGTCCCCTGGGGGCAAAATCTTCCCCAGTTAGAACCACTAGGCTAACGAAGGGATACGAAAGCCACCAGAAATTCCAAGCCCCGGGCCGGCTGGTGCAGTCAGCACCACCCCAAGGACATGCAGACGGTCAAGGCCAGTCGTCCAGGCTCCACATTACTTATGAGCAAATAACAAAGGATCTTTCAGTGTGATTTCTGGTACAAAGAACCAGGCACGCGTGGAAATCAGACCCCCAGGAGCAAGGACAAGCAGACCCCGAACAGCAGCAGCCCTCAAAGACCTGGGGTGTGGGCCTTACCACACAGACAGAAAGGGGCTCCCGTTTCCACAGAAACAGAACAGGCTGAATATGCCCACAGCATGACCGGGAGCCACCAAGCGACTGAACTCCATGACCTTCTAGCCCCTAAAATTCAGCCTTAAGTAAAAGTGCTAAAAAAAACATGAGTACTCCCTTTTTATTGTATACGATATTTACATAGGATATTAAACACATGGCTATTTCATGCTTTAGTTAGCCTATGTTTTAACATGTAAATGTGTACTAGGCTAATCACAGTTATTTTTTACATTTTTTAAAGTTTATTTATTTATTTTGAGCCAGAGAGAAAGAGAGAGAGAGAGAGAAGGAGAGACAGAGTGCACAAGCATGCAGGGGAGAGGGAGAAGAGGGAGAGGGAGAATCCCGAGCTGTCAACACGGAGCCCAACACAGGGCTTGAACCCACAAACTGTGAGGTCGTGACCTGAACTGGATGCTCAACTGACTGAGCCACCCAAGCGCCCCCATTACCACATGGTTTTCATCTTTGTCTAGATGGACGGAGCCCAGGAGCTAACACCAGTGCGCAGCTCACCGACGGACGAGAAAACAGAAGAGGGCTTACAAGAGATGCCACCTACCACTAAATCTCCTTATTTCACTTTATTTTATAAATTCCATTGTTTCTGGGAAAAAATCCCACTGGTTATGCCTAAGAAAATTCTACCCCATGTGCCCTAGGCATGTTTGCTCACAACACTTTTATTCTCCGGGAAAACGGCAGACCAGTGTCCCCCTCCCAAAGCAACAAGAGGAGGCACACCCTGATTGTTTCCGTCAATGACACGTTCCGAAATTGACCTCAGTTTCCAAACCTTCTTCCTTGGTCTCTGCTACATGTCGCACAAACCACCAGTCCTAGAAACCCTGTCACCAAGTCAGAAAGAACAAAAAAACACGCCCAGGCACACAAACCTGAGGATGAAGAGACCGGGTGGCGGCAAGGGGCAGGTGATGGAAGCATTCGCCCAGGGGGAGGCTTGCCCACGCAGAAACCTCACCTCCGGCTGCCCTGGCGACGCGAGATGGCGCAGGCCCCTCATCAGGAGGTCACCCGGGGAAGTGCCCATCTAACCGCAACCTGGCTGGGGTCAAGGTTTCAGAAGCGGGGTTCCTCGCCCGTCTTTCTCAAGGGGGTGCTGGTCATCTGAAGGTATTTTCATTTGTCACGGTGACTGCCAGACCTATTAACATGCCAAGGGCAGGAGTCAGGAATGCAGAATGTTCTGGAACATGTGGGACCACAGTCATCCTCATCCCGCGACGCTTTCAAAGGTCCTGCAACACACTCAAATCTAACAGCACTCCAAATCTAAAGCACAACCTCATGTGACATGTCAGCACGCAGAAGTGTGCAGGAGCCACACACAGGGCTTCGCGAGAACACAAGAACCCTACAGCTCACGGGAAACATGGACTCCATCTTCTCGGGAACTTTACAAAACGTCGTCCACCATTTTGGAAAGATGGCGGCACTGACATCAACACGGATCAAGTCAGGAGTCGCCATTAAATAAAACCGTCTGGGCCTGTTGACAGCTGTTCTACTGTCCGCCCAAATATTTCTGTTCTGAACACATATAATAGTGTTATCAGCTACTGTATCTTGTTTTCAAGGTTTAATAGTGTATGTAGGTAGATTTGATCCAAGAATTTCATTTCAGGATTGTGAAGGGAAGGTTATAAACTACGTGTATTTTAATGGGGGCACTGGGTCTGACCCTGATGGAAATCCCCAGTATGCACGCAAAGGCAGGAAGACAAAACACATTTGTAAGAACATTCCTTCAACTTCTTTAAAGATAAAAATAAGTGTAACATTCAACCTTTGGTATCTAAATGATTTAACAAGATATTTTTAAAGTATCTGTTAACATTCACACCAGAGGAAATACTGAAAAGACAGTCAAACATTTGAGCCCCTAGATCCAACAGAATTCAAGTCAGCTACAACCGGACTTTTAGAAAAGCTGGAGCCAGAAACTGCTAAATAAAAGGTAATGCAACTGGGCATAACACAATAAAAGATATTACCTTCAAAATGCGTTATTGTTGCCAATTATAAGAATCACTTCAACTTAATTTCAAAAGCACAATCACCCTCAACAGAAAGAGTCTCTTTTTTAAATTTCAAGGAGTATTACATTAAGGCAATAACTCACCTTCCAGCTATAATATCGCCCTCCCTTATTGCAACACTACATTTCATAAATACTTCTCATCGACACGTCAAGCTAATTCACGTTAATTTTATTGTATTTTGGTGCTATCTCACATTTGTGTGCAATTACCTTTATCATTTTATTGCCAAGGCAGAAAGTAATCAGAACAATTATTCGAAAACGGAGGTTTATAAATTCTAAATCACAGTTGCTGGCATTTTTGATAAAACAGCAGCTTTATCTCAGGAAGTGGCAGGGACATGGGATAAATCATGCATCAGTCAAGTGTAGCTGACCCCCAAGTGCATTGCACAATATCAGAAGTGCTTCCAAAGAAACTTTCCGGCATCATCCATCATCCTTCATAATACTAAAATAGCTACACACCTAAAGAACAGAAGCTGGAGGGTAAAAAAAAAGAAGAAGAAATTCCAAGCAGTATGGGTAAAACCATTAACTGCTCTCTGCTTAAACTGTAAGATATGGTCCATGCACATAAACAAGTATGACTTCACAATAACTCTAAATATCTGTATTCATATTCGTCAACTCAGTTTTAAATATAAGTGAAATATGGAGTAGAGTCATAAACAGAAAAAGTGCATTTCTGGCCCACATACATTTTTATGTTCTGTTTCGGTACAGCTGCTTTTAAAATTGGCCATCTCTATCAGGTCTGTGTGGGTAATACCGTAACCCACAGTCAGCGTATTATTGTGTCACTACACCTGCTCTGTAGTCCTCATTTTCCTCAAAAGCTTGTTGCTCAAAAAAAAAAAAAAAAAAAAAAAAAAAAAGGACGTAACTTGATTTTAAAGACAAGAATAAAGGGAGAAATCCGTGAGTCCCCACAATGGTTTCTCCCTAAGTTAATTACAGGTGACAGGGAGCAATGAAGTTGCACAGGCCATCAGGAAGGCAGGTGGCCTATTCCCCAGTCACACATCGCCACAGAAGGGAAATCCCCTTGGACCTCAGCTTCAGCTTTTTTTAGGGAAACACAATTACCCCTTAATACCACACACCTCTGGCACACATTGTCCACACCTCGTTTTAACGCTCTTTTATAAGGCAAGATAAAATAAACATGTGATCATCTATTTCCTTTGTTGTCAAAAAGCTAACATCCTAGAAAAAGAACGCTTCTGCACCTTTACAGAGGTGACCTCATGCCAACGGACTATCAGAAGGTCTAGCTGCGTAGGAACGAAATTTATTAGTTGCATATGCCTGGCACTGGGCCAGGTGCTTTACATACATTATCTCATTTACTCCTCCCAGCAAATGTAAGGTAGAACAAATTACTTGTAGATGAGAAAACAGATTGAGAGGTTAAGTAACCAGCCCAAGGGCACAGCACGTTAGTAGTAGGTGGGTGTTCAAGGTCAACTCCAACATACTTCAAAGCCTACGCTTTTTCCAGACTCGTAACTATCTCCCAGACACAAACACAGTCCTCACTGTATCAGTCAGAACAGCTTGGTTATTCTGCAGTAACAAATACCAGCAAACATCCAGCACAGGCCTGAGTTAATCTCCAGGCGGCTCTGATCTTGTGCCATCTCGGGGACACCGCACACTAGCCTGACCACCACAGCGCAGAAGGAATCATGCACACACATCTAAATGCTCTGCCCTCCCCAGAGCAAGATCTGGACATTTCATAAAGATGTCCAACAATCTCTAATCTTCATCTGACAAAAAGTGACAATAAGTTTGTATTTCTGTCAGCTAAGTTTTATGGTCCTTTGCCACCAGTAAACACAATTCCAGTATGAAAATTTCATGAAGCAGAAGTTGGGTATAAGATCCTACACACCATAAAGTACCCATAAAGACACAGAATACTTTCAAACTTTTGACTGCCACACCTCTAAGCACAAATATGGTATCACCCCTGCTATATTAAAGTACAATCAGAACTTTTAAAGAGCTTTGCGTGCATGTTATGAATTTTAATATCTGTTTTTAACAAACAGAAGATTCAGAATGAAATCACTTTAGGTAAAAAGAACCGATCCAACAAAAAACTGAATGAAAAGAAAATAAAGTGGGTTAACAACAAAAATAAACACTAAATTAGTAGAGAATACTATAAAAGGAAATTACTATTCACATAAAACTAACAGTAGAGGATCTTCAATGGTTTCTTTTAATTTCTTCTCAACATGCAACATTTAGATATTTGAAAAACAAGCAAATTAGCTGGTCCCTCTATTTGGAAACATGCCATCTATTGTGAAACAAATATATTTCATTTTCTGTCTCTTCTAATGCAGCTTCAACCCTGAGTTCCTAACCACTCTTACATGAGTAGTCAGAATTCTGTAGACTACTTTTTTGCCAAGCAAGCACAGGAAATACTCTCCCTCACAAACAGGATTTTGCCTAGCAGACCATGTGTGCACTAGTGAGCCCACTGAAATGACAGACACGAGCTTCTCAAAGTCTGTTTATTTCCCATTACACAGAGGGTACACTATGGAGCACAAGAGCCAGAGTTCTCACCACCGGAGGAGGGTAGAGGCTAAGAGGAAACCTGCTGTGGAATTGAATTGGAGGTGTTGAGACAAACTCAGTTTTTAATACACATGCAGATGACAGGTACAGAGAAGTAAACACTGGATGCATCATGATACACAGCATGGGTCACATGGAGATCCCCAGCCCCTTCCAACGAGAGGGGTCAGAGGGCACAGCATCTCAGCACCAATGAGCACACCAGTGCCCAGATCTGGGTTTCTAAGTATCATCTTACAGGAAGAGGCACTTGGGTTCTCTGTGGACATGACTGAGTCCAGGACAGGGGCAAGGAAAATACAGTTTAAGCTTGGATTATACGTGGTGCCAGAAAGTAAGAAAGTGCCAAGAAGAAGGATAGGCATGTCATAAAGATACAGGAGTCAACCTCAAGGAATTCCCAAGAGCCAAAGTTGAAGCTGTCAGAGTAACCAAGTAAGTAATGGCAGTATTGCCTAAAACCCACAATATAAAAGAGTATCCATGAGTCCATTCTAGTACTGATAAATAGGAGAGAAAGAATAGCTCTTCCTTAAGAGTTCCAAATCATAAATGAAGAGAGAATTAAGAAAATAGATTAACATCAGGCACACAACACAGTATTAATTGTTGCAGGCAAGACATATCAGTGTATGCTAAAATTAGTGGGTGAACGCCTGAGAACCAAGATGTCTACGTGATTTCAAAATATTTCCTCTAAGGTACTCACTAATTATACAGGAAGAAACAGTAACTTAAAAATAATTTTTTTAATGTTTATTTATTTTTGACAGAGAGAGAGAGAGAGAGAGAGAGACAGACAGACAGAGCATGAGCAGGGGAGGGGCAGAGAGAGGGAGACACAGAATCCGAAGCAGGCTCCAGGGTCTGAGCTGTCAGCACAGAGCCCGACACGGGGCTCAAACTCACGGACCGCGAGATCAGAACCTGAGCCGAAGTTGGATGCTCCACCGACTGAGCCACCCGGGCGCCCCAGAAACAGTAACTTTATAGTTGGAGAGACAGATTCTACTTAACCAAGTGACCAAGGTTAACGCTCCCAGTAACTGACACGTAGACATCATATACCTCATGGTGTGATACCTTGAGGAGACATCACTTCTGTGCTCTTTTTAAACAAAAATGTGAAACTCAATCTGATCAGGAGACAACATCACGAACCTAAATGGGGGATGGACGTCCTTCAAAAGCATCCAGGTCACAACCAGCAAGGGAAGAGGGACTGTCACAGGCTAGAAACAAAGACTAGACGGTTGAGTACATGCCACACGGGGTCCTGGGCTGGACAGCAAGTAGGACAGGAGGAGGACGTGAATGAGACTCCCAGTGAAGCATGAACAAGGCCTGTAGCAGCATCCAGTACTAATCTGCATGCTGATGCAGCGCAGGTTAGGTCCCTGGCAGTGGAAGCCACACAAGGTCACGCGAGGTAACGGAAGGCGTCAACACTGGGCGACACTAGGTGTGTGGTGCACAGAAACTTCTGTGCTGTCTGTGCAACTTTTCTGCAAGTCTGAAATTGCTCAAAATAAAGAGTCAAAAAAAACCGCCAAAATCCCATTCCAGTGGCATCTGTGTACATGCAGGGTCCACCCTGACCCCAAAGACCTTGCAGATGAGAAATGGGGAGCTGGGCCTTGGGAAGACAAGAAGCGTCACAGGGACCTCATCACCCACCCCTGCGCCGGCCCGCGGCCCGCAGATGCACACTAACGTTCTCCACGAAAAGCCTACCACAGCCCCTGGGGTTCAGAGCCATGACCCCGTGTGCTTGCTCCTGACACGCGTTGGCTGGTACAGGATCAGGTCTGGGGAGGGGAATGTGAGTCGGGGCTGGGAAACGAAAAGGTTAAACAGATCATGAAGTGAGATTAGCGTCAGCTGGCCAGCAGCTTTTCTATCACGTTATAAATCAGAGTAAGAAATGGAGCTCTTCCTTCTCAAAATTAGAAACCATTCAGAATATTTGTTTCATGGCTTCTACCCTAATAGGCCTCTCTTGGCAAAGAAAAAAAAAAAGAAAAAGACAAAACCAAATACATCAAGACTACCACATTAAAATGCAGTAATTAAAAGGGGAAAGACTACGTATGAGTTTATTTAAAACAACACAAAACACTACTTTGGGGGGGGATACTTCTCCCTGTGTTTTTTTCCAGAAGCATCTAACCATGGAGACAGCTGGCACCAGCACATAGCCGTATATGCCACAGTTGCACAGGCTGATGTGACATAAACCAGGAGACCCTGGCCCAGACGTCACAGCCTCGAGTGGGTTCCGGGTCAGCACGTAACACAGATGGGAGTAAGAGCCAGAGTTGGCTACTAGTATTTTATTTAGACATTTTTATAAGGAAGCCAGAGGTTGAAAGCACAAAGAGGATAACTATACAAATTTTGATTTTACTAAAATGTTATGTCCCTTGAGCCAAGGTATTAATCTTGTTATAAAGGTAGTCTCTCCTCTCAGTGGCCATTCATTAAACATGCATAAATGTTTAAATGTACTTCTGTTATTGGATCGCATGAGAAGAGCAAATAAAAAACACGCAGGACTAAGGTGCATCAGAGTGGCTTCTGGAGGGGGGTGGGCCGGAGGGAGATTCAGCAACCGGAAAGTCCAGACACTTGTGCTTCCTTTAAATACTTACAAAACACCCCTCTCCACGTGTGACAAAGTTTGATCTCAAAGAAACAAATGATCGATTTTCCTCCCTTAACAATGGTGAAAATACAATCGAAAGGAAGAGTCCAAATGGCAAATAACTACAAACAAGCCGCTCCCATCACTCTGTGCTCTCCAAAAAGGGCCACGCAACTAGGCCACAGATCCCAGAACAGACAACACGGCATAATCCTGTCAGCACCACCCTGCTGGACAAGGGCGGACAGCAAACGGGCTGGTGATGGCGTTGGGAACGTCATTACATTCTCTGTGACCAGACGCAGGGCTGTGTCCGCAGGAACCTGCATCCTGATGAAGTCCTGATGTCATTTTAACTATGTGCAGAGGCTCTGCGCAGGAGAAAGGGAGAACCCTGGTGGAAACAGATAAGCCAGGACAGACCGAATTCCATCCACTTGTGACCGAGAGCATGTCGGTGCTATCATTTCTGTCTTCTGACGATGTGATATAGTGTAAGGTTAGTACACAAAAGGGGTTAGTACACAGAATTTTAGAGTAGGCCTGATCAAAAGAGATGAGAATTTTCTTTCTCTACAAGCAAACAGGAATTGAAAAGCTGAGTAGGCCATCTATCATCTGTAATGAGTCATAATCAGCAAGCAAAATGTAGAAAGTGCATCTTAGCACTTGGCCTATAAAAGCTTCTGATCCATGGGGTAAAAACACACCAAACTCTAATAAGCATTCCGTTATAACAAATAAACCCAAACACCTAATTACCAAGTGACTATTTATAGTTTCCAAAATAACTTAACCCACTTTTATGCAGCAGATATTTTAAGATTCACACAAAAATCCTGCCCAATTCCAGCATTAGATACTACATTTATTTTGCCCAGACCCAGAGGATCAAGAGATCTTTATATAAATTATGTTATTTGCACCATAAATTCAAAGAGAAACTAGTCTCATTTACAAATGGCAATTACTTACAAGAGAAAACTGAATTGTAAATTTTAATTGCTAATTTTGATGAAAATCGGAAACTTGGTCAAAGGGAAAAGTCACAGAGCTAACAGCAGGGGCTGTGTGTGCAGTCGGCAATGTCTCCGCTCACTTCAATGGTTTTGCAACACAAGCTACTTTCCGGTAAAATCCCTTCTTCTTCTTCTTCTTCTCTAATTCGGCCTACTTTATATTTTTAGCGTCCTGTTCAGGCAAATTACTCTCCCCGCGGAGATGATGTCCCTGTTAAAACAGCGCAGAGAGGGGATAGTACGTACTCTGTTCGTACACAGAAACGAGTATCTAATACTTATGATAAAATAAATAAAAGTAAAGATGAGCAAAGAAACCAAATGTCAGAATTGGAGTGCATATAAAGACCACTGAATGCCATTCAGTAAACACTGACCTGACCTAGGCCAGACTGTCCAATACAGCAGCTGTGAGCCACATGGGACAACTTGTTTAAAGGTAAATTAATTAAAATGTCATAGAGTTAAAACTTCAGTTCCTAAATTATGCTCATCACATTTCAAGTGCCCAGTGGGCACCCATTACTAGGGGCTTCATTCTGGAAGGCACAGGCGCACATTTTCATCACTGCCAAAGGGCTGTGACAGCACTGACAACATTACCGATGAGGGAAACTGAGACAGGGAGTAGTGAGCTGATGTCGCTGATAAACCAAGAGCCCAGACTCTCGGGGGCCGCAATATGCATTGGCGTGCCCCTGAGCATGTTGCTTGCTTCTGCCCAAGGTGAGGCAAAACTCCACATGGTCAGGGCCTTGTTCATAGTCGTTAACACACCCCAGTACATACCCCCTCCCCCCGCGAGTGCTTGACATGCATTTATGCAGGACGCCTGAAATGACACGCATAAATGGCCATAACTCCAGTGGAGAACCAAAACCGTAAGACACAGTTACTGAAATCAAGAAGCAAGAGGCTGATGAACAATTTCTCAACCCAAGACTTCGGACATCTTCCCTACTTGGTTTAGTTCTCAAAAACCCCCACTAAACATCTTTGTGACAAAATTTATTGATTCTTTAGGACAGAGTCTCAGCTATGGAAATGCCCTAAATATCCAACAACAAAAGAATGTCACCTGTTACAGTGGAACACTATGCCATCTCTAGGAATAATGTGGGCAAAAGCTCAATCATGTGGGATACGTACTTACAATAAAAGGTCAGGTGAAAAAGTCAAACACAAAATTGTGATTGTTTCACGTATTACAATTATCCTGTGTGCCAGAGTGTGCACATGGTATGTGGGCACACCCGTGTGTCTATGTGTACCACACAACCAAGAGAGGGAAAAAAAAAAAAAACCCAGAAAATACCAGCAGAAGAATGGATATCCAAGATACTGATGTCAGCACACAAGAACTTTACAGTAATTATGATTAATATATTTAAAACGGGGGGTGCCTGGTGGCTCAGCCGATTGATCATCTGCCTCTTGATTTTGGTTCAGATCATGATCTCCCTGTTCATGAGATCAAGCCCCCGTGGGGTTTCGTGCTAACAGCGCAGAACCCACTTGAGCGCCTCCCTCTCTCTCTGCCCCTCCCCTGCTCACTCACGCTCATGTGTTGTCAAAAATAACTAAATCAACTTAAACAAGATTAAAAAAAAAAAAACAAAACTAAGTGGAAAATCAGACAAAAAATAATAATCCAGAGAATTTTAAATATAGAATTGAGGAGCGCCTGGGTGGTTCAGTCGGTTGAGAGTCCGACTTCGGCTCAGGTCACGATCCCATGGTTTGTGAGTTCGAACCCCATATTGGGCTCTGTGCTGACAGCTCAGAGCCTGGAGCCTGCTTTGAATTCTGTGTCTCCCTCTCTCCCTGCCCCTCCCCCGCTCATGCTCTCTCTCTCTCGCTCTCTCTCTCTCTCTCTCTGTCAAAAATAAATAAACATTAAAATAAATAAACAAATAAATAAATAAGGAATTGAAACACATATGAAAAATGAAATGGGCATTCTATAACCAAAACATGCAAACTTTGAAACTGGAAATTCACAGGATAGGATTAATGGTAAGCCAGGCAAAGCAGAACGCAGAGTCTGTGAGAGGCGAGACAGGTCCACAGAAACATCCAAACCACGGCACAGACAGGAAGGATGCAAAGACAAGAACACAGAAGATGAGGGTCGAGTGCAGGGAAGAAAGAGTAAGTGAAGAACCAAGTCAAGAATTTTCCAAACCAGGTAACACCACCCCAGAGATTCAAGAAGCTCAGCAAACTCCAAGCAGAATAAACATGAGGAAAAATATAAAAACTAAGTGTAATGCAACTGTAAGCCAAAGAGAGAATCCTAAAAGCAGCCGGAGTAAAAAATTCGCATCTTAGCCTCAAAGGAGCAACAATACAACTGACGGCTGACTTTTCAGCAGAAACTTTAGAAAAGCAGAAGAAAATGGGTAGGACATATTTAAATGATGAAATAAGATAGCTGCTAATTCAAGAGCCAATAAGGGTTAAATTACTGTGTTTAAGTCGAGGGAAAATAACATTTTAAAAATGAATTCTATCCACTGCCAGTTGACCTGCATTTAAAAAAAAAAAAAAAAAAAGATTTTCAGGCAGAAGTAAATCATCCCACATGCAAGTGTGGTAATGAAGGAACAAAACTTGCCGATCGATCGATTAATCAGTATGTGATAAATCTGCATGAATATTAAATGTTTAAAACAACAGTAATGATGACGATTATAGCCTTTCTGGACTAAACAACTAAAGCTTATCAGACTGGGTATTTTAAAAACCTATATACTCTTTATACACTTTAAATGTAAGAACAAAGGCTGAACATTAAAAGATGGAAAATATGGAAAAGATATACCATTCAAATCTGACCAAAGTAAAGCCCATATAATAATATTAACGCAAGACAATGCATATCTTGCACCTGTCAGGATGGCTACTATTTAAAAAAAGCAGGGTAACAAGTATTGGCCAGGACGGGTGGGGAAAAACTGGAGTCCTGTACATTGTTGGGAGCGATGGAAAATTACGTACTTGCTACAGACAGTAAGGAGTTCCCTCAAAAATTCAGAATTACCACATGACCCAGCAATTCCACATCTGGGTATATTTTGGAAATAAGGGAAAGCAGGGACTTGAAGAGATATTTGCACCCCCATGTCCACAGCAGCACCATTCACAGGAGTCAAGAGGTGGAAACCACCCAAGCGTTCATCAGTGGATGAGTGCATAAAGAAAACGCGATAGATACGTATACAATATGTAGTTTTATGTGTCCACTTGATTGGGCCATGGGTATGTAGCCATGTGGTTAGACATTATTTCTGGGTATGTCTATAACTGAGATTAGCATTTAAATCCATAGACGGAGTAAAGCAGACTGCCCCTCCCCCAAGGCAGGTGGGTCTCATCTAATCTGCTGAGGGTCTGAATAGAAAACAAACAAACAAACAAGGTGAAGGAAGGGAGAATTTGCTCCTTCCCAGACTGTCTTCCAGGGATGTATGTTATGTTATGTTATGTTATGTTATGTTATGTTATGTTACATTATTTTATGTTATGCCACATTATATATACTGTACTCCAGTATGTTATGTTATATTCTATATTATATCATCTTTCCCTCATAACAAATTCCCTGTTCTGCTGGAGAACCCTGTTACAACATGCAGTGGAATTGTATTCAGCCTCTAACAGATGCAGCAGCATGGACGTACCATGAGGACACCATGCTAAGTAAAATAAGCCAGTCACAAAAAGACAAACACTGTGTGATTCCACTTCTATGAGGTACCTAGAGTAGTCAAATTCACAGAAACATTAAGTAGAATTATGCTGCCAAGAGCTAGGGAGAGGGTGATATGGGGAGTGTTTCATGGGTACAAGAGTTTCAGTTTTGCAAGATGAAAAAGCTCTGGACACCTGTTACACAACAATGTGAATATACATAACACTACTGAACTATTCACTTAGAAATGGTTGACATGGGGGCCGCCTGGGTGGCTCAGTCGGTTGAGCCTCTGACTTCGGCTCAGGTCATGATCTCACAGCTCGTGAGTTTGAGCCCCGCGTCGGGTTCTGTGCTGACAGCTCGGAGCCTAGAGCCTGCTTCGGATCCTATGTCTTCCTCTCTCTCTGACCCTCCCCGTTCATGCTCTGTCTCTCTCTGTCTCAAAACTAAAAATAAAACGTAACGTTTATTTTTAGTTTTGAGACAGAGAGAGACAGAGCATGAACGGGGGAGGGTCAGAGAGAGGGAGACACAGAATCTGAAGCAGGTTCCGGGCTCTGAGCTGTCAGCACAGGGGCCCGATGCGGGGCTCGAAATCACGGACCACGAGATCGTGACCTGAGCCGAAGTTGGCGCTCAACCGACTGAGCCACCCAGGGGCCCCTAAAAAAATTTTTTTAAAGAAATGGTTGAGATGGTGGGATGCATGGGAAGCTAAGTCGGTTAAGTGTCCAACTTCAGCTCAGGTCATGATCTCACAGTTTGTAAGTTCAAGCTCCACATCCGGCTCTCTGCTGACAGCATGGATCCTGCTTCGGATCCTCTGTCCCTCTCTCTCTGCCCCTCCCCCACTCGCATTTTTCTCTCTCTCTCCCAAAATTAAACATAAAAAAAAAAAAAAAGAAAGAAATGGTTAAGATGGTAAATTTTATGTTATGTGTCTTTTACCACCACAACAAAAAAATTCTAGACAACGGAGATGCCAAGGCAGGAAGTATTCATTGCAATATAAAGGTACATTTCCTAATGATCAACAAGTCAGTTCTGTATCTACCTAATATTACAGTTTAAAAATATATTAAGGAAAAGACAGACCTAAAGAAACAGAAAAATCAAAAGTATAATTTGAGATTTTAAAGCATCTCTCTCTCAGTAACTGATAGAGTATGCAGATGAAAGGGTCACGAAGCTTCCAAAAGATGTGAACACTCCTGAGTAGCTGATTAAGGGTCACACATAGAACACCACACCCGACGACCACAGAAGGCATACTCGCACACCCCTTCTCACGTGTGATTCCAAAGCAAGTCTCAACACACGTCAGAGGACTGAAGTCACACAGGCTATGTACACTGAGTGCAGTGCAGTCAGACTAAAAATCACGGACGAAAAGATAACCGGAAAAAAATAAAACAAAACAATAAAAAATGTTTGGAAAGGCGCACACATACACACACATCTAAATACTCCTGGGTTAGACATGAAATCCGAATAGAATCAGAAAACATTTTGAATTGAGTGAACATGAAAACACTGATTACCACCACTTAGAGAATGCAGCCAAAGCAGTACTCGGAAGACATGCATAGCCCTGCAAGTGTGTATCATAAAAGAAGAGAGGCTGAAAATCACCTAAGCTTCCATCTCAAGAATCTGAAAAATAAAAACACCACACCAGATACAAAGAAAAAAGAAAGGAAATAAAGAGCAAAAATCCCTGAAATAAAAATTAAGCATAAAATAGAAGAACAAAATAGACAACAGCAAAACCAGAAGTCGTCAATAAACTGGATAAACTGAGCAAGAAAAAAGAAAGGACAATATACCGATGGTATTAATGAAAAAATATGGTGTGGGGTTCTACACACATCCTGAGAGAAGACAGACACACGCGGACCATACGTGGAAAGCCTCCACATACGAGGCTGTAATGCAAGAGTCAACAAAAGCAGCAGCAGCAGTGGGCCCCACACGCCCAACGTGGTACAATTACAAGTGTACTGATCTGCTGTTGCTGGGAAAAGAATGTACTGCGAACAGTGGTCTGACCAACCCCCATCTGTCTGCTGACAGTCCTTCACTTCAGAAGTGCCACTGGTCCTGCCTGGGTCCTCTGCTCAGGGTCTCAGAGACCCTGCCGAGGTGTCCACAAGGCGGATCCTTATCTGCAGACTCTGGGGAGAATCCACTTGCCAGCACATGTCTATCTGCTGCTGCAGAAGCCACTTCCCTCAGTTGTAGGACTGGAGTTCCATTTCCTTGCAGGGTGGCAGGCAGTGACCACCACCCCTGGGCACCCTATCCCACGGGCCCCTCCACCTCAGCCACAGAGAATACCCTGTCCCGTCGGTGTACCTGACCTCCTCTCCTTCCACCAGCTGGAAGAGCTCATTGTTTTTATGGAGCCCTGTGATCAGGTCAGGACCTCTCCAACACTCTCCAGATCTTTAGGTCAACTCGTGTGTAACCTCATCTGCAAGTGTAAATCCCCATTTCCACATAAGCAGCAATCACAGGGGTGACATCAGGGGGTAAATGCCATGGAGGCCACCTTAGTATTCACCTACCACAAAAGCTAGTAACAAAATCTTAAATAAAAATCTCCATGTCTTGAAATCTAAAAATACTTCCAAACAACACACCATCAAGAAAGAAATCATAATGAAAATGAAGACATTTGAACAGGCCTGACAGTGGAAACGTGACCCACGACAACTTTTAGAGTACCGTGAAGCCACACAGATGATGTGATGTAAAATCAACGAAGTAAAGAGGGTAAAAAGCATAAGGTAAGCCTTTAATCTGAAAGTCAGAAAGAGGACAGAGAATAAGGAACAATTAGAAAATATTGGGCAAAAATGTCTGAGCTGTTAAATCTAAGACATAATACAGAGGATCGCAGTCAAAATCTGATTCCTAAAGATTACAAAGTCAGGCAAACACTACATGAGATACAGTAAGTAGAAAGGAGAGCAAGTGAAAATAAACAGCATCAGGAATGAAAACAGGGAACATAATTGCAGAGATTTAAAATACTCAAGAATACTAGGAACAATTTATTTTCCCTCAAAAACTGAAAACCTGGCTTCATATAATTAACCTAACTAGAGCTTTAAAAAAAATAAT
This sequence comes from Panthera uncia, assembly GCF_023721935.1. Taxonomy (NCBI): domain Eukaryota; kingdom Metazoa; phylum Chordata; class Mammalia; order Carnivora; family Felidae; genus Panthera; species Panthera uncia. The sequence continues at coordinate 81,871,652 of NC_064818.1, read as the reverse complement.
CTTACAGCCATGAAAGCAATTAAATCACTAGTTTTAAAAGTCTTCCCACAAATACCAGGTTACAAAGGCAAAATGTACCAAATTTTTAAAGAAAAGATCATATAAAATGATCATATAAATAGAGAATTGTCAACCAATTCACAGGGTCAGTTTATCCTTGAAACCCAAACCAGACAAGGATACTAGAAGAAGAAGAAGAACAAAAAGAAGAAAAAAAAGTAATCTCATTCATAAACACGGATGTAAAAATCCTAATCAAAAAAATAATAAGCCTAGCCCAGATGATGCTTAGTGGACAAGTTCATCCCAGAAATGCAAAAATGATTTAACATTAATAAATCTACAAAAGTAAAGGGCGCCTGAGTGGCTCAGTCTGGTTAAGTGTCTGACTTCGCCTCGGGTCATGATCTCACGGTCCATGGGTTCGAGCCCCACATCAGGTTCTGTACTGACAGCTCAGAGACTGGAGCCTGTTTCAGATTCTGTGTTTCTCTCACTCTCTGTACCAATCTTTACTCACATTCTATCTCTCTCTCTCTTTCTCTCTCAAAAATAAACATTAAAAAAATTATAATAATTCTACAAAAGTAAATGTGCACATTAACAGACATGGGGGGTGGGAATCACACAATCACTTCAATAGATGTGGAAAAATAATTCAGCAAAATTCAGAGCCTATTAATCATTTTTAAAAATTTCTCAGACAACCAGAAAAGGAAGCTTCCTTTTTACCAAAAGCCTATCACAAGCTTCATTTTTAGTGGTGAAAAATTAACAGCTTTCTCTCTAAAATAAGTAACAAGGTTAAGTATATCAATTATGATCATATCTTAACATGGTCGTGGAGGTCTTAGCTAGAGCAACATGGCAAGTCAAAGAAGGAAATGATTAACAGAGTGGAAAGGAAGAAGCCAACTATCATTCATCAGTAGTATGATCAATTGTTCGTGTAGAAAATCCAAGAATATACATAGAGCATATTAAAATTAAAGAGAGGAATTTAGCAAGGAAACCAGATGTAAGATGAGCACACAACGATCAACATAGCATTTCCAGGTACCAATCACACAGAAAGGATTACCAAAGAAAAAAGAAAAAGAAAAAGCTACCACATATAACGGCAACAAAAACACTAGAGGCCTGGGGAAAGTTATCACAAAAGATGGGCAAGTTCTTCATAAAAAAAAAAAACTATTAAAAGTGGGCAGGCACTAAAAAAGACCTAAATATATATAGAGAAAGACAGCATATTCCTAAAGAGGAAGATTCACATCCTAAAGATGTTATTCTCCTCACATTAATTAATTATAGATGCAAGCACTTCCAACCAAAACACCAAAGGCTTTTTCTCCTAAGAATCCGCCAAGCTGGTCCTGAAATCTGTATGGACAAGCAAGATGGAAAGGCTTATGCCACCAATGTTAAGAGTTAGCCTAAAGCTACAGTAATTAATACAATGTGGTATTAGTACAGAAATTGAACTATAAAGGAAAAGAATCACAAATTCAATTATGTTCGACTACATGAAAATTAAGAACCCTTGTCCACAGAAAGGCAGTATAAAGAAAATGAAAAGGTAAACCACAAACTGGGGGAAGATAATTGCAGCCCGGGTAACTGATAAAGGACTAGAATGGGAGGATAAAAATTCTCCTGTAAATCACTAAGAAAAGGATATTTCAATAGAAATACAGGCAAAAAGGGTACAAACAGGCATTCTGCACAAAAGGAGTCATGAACGAACGGCCAAGCAAAAAGATGCTCAAACTCACTGGTAATCAGAAAAATGTAAATGAAGATCACAATGAGATAATTATCTTCTACCCAGTAGGTTAACAATGAATAAGTAACTTCCAAGTTTTGGTAAAGATGAGCACCAACTGATGGGAGTCTAATCTGCTTCAACCATTTTTACAAAACAGCTATTGTCTTGTAACATTGAACATTGACAGTGCAATAATTGTACCCCTGAGTGTACAGCAAGGAGAAATGGTTATAAATGTGCAGTGGAAGCGGCAAACAAGAGTGATCATAGCTGTGGTGGGTGGCAGACAAAACCTGGGAACAATTCAAATGCTCAGGGACGAGAGAATAGAAAAGTACATAAGGAAACAGCGGCATAGTTGTACAACGATGTGCTGTGATGAACAGACCACACACCACAGCCAAGCACAACTCGGGCGGAACTCAGGAAAAGGAATTCCAGGCAGAAGCAAAAGCAAGCCTTGGAACACTTGGACAGCATAATATGCTCTTTATAAAAGTCAAACAAGCCACGCTAAATGAGATCTTGCTGAAAAGTAGCTGGGCAGATGGTGAAACTACACATAATTTAAAAAGCAAGACAATAATAAACACAAACTTCAGAACAGCCATAACCATGAGGTGGGGAGAGAGGGGAGGGCGGGGGGCAGGACAGGAGAAGAGGCGCACAGGTAACTTCCCCAAGACTGGAGATGCTGAAATCAGCAGTAAGTTGGTGGGTGCCCAGGTCATTATCTGCGCTTCATGCCTTACATACATCTCATGCACTCTTTAGTAGGTATCAACACATAATTTTTATTTTTTTAATTTTAATTTTTATTCTATTTTTTAAAAATTTTTTTCAATGTTTATTTATTTCTGAGAGACAGAGAGACAGAGAGACAGAGAATGAGCAGGGAGGGGCAGAGAGAGAGGGAGACACAGAATCGGAAGCAGGCTCCAGGCTCCAAGCTGTCGGCACAGAGCCCGATGCGGGGCTCGAACTCACAAACCATGAGATCATAACCTGAGCTGAAGTCGGATGCTCAACCGTCTGAGCCACCCAGGCATCCCTATTTTATTTTTAAAGTTTACTTTTATTTCTTTTGAGAGAGAAAGAGAGAGAAAGTGGGGGAGAGGCAGAGAGAGAGAGAAAGAGACAAAATCCCAAGCAGGCTCTGGGGCTCAACCCCACAAACCGTGAGATCGTCACCTGAGCCAAAGCCAAGAGTCAGACGCTTAACCAACTGAGCCACCCAGGCTCCCACAACAACACATAATTTTAAAAGGAAAGAAGAAGGAAAGAAAGAGAAAGGGAGGGAGGGTGGGAAAGGAGAAAGAAAAAGGAAAAAAAAAAACTGCATCAGAAAACCACCAATCAAATTACTACAAAAAAGAACACCGAAGCCGAAATTCTGTAACCTGGGAAACTGACAAAACCTGAAGACGTACATCTGGTGGTCAGAAAATAACAAAGAGTGCTTGTACTAAAGGGCAAATACCATGCCGAGACAAACCCTCAAAACGTCATCATTTCAGATGAAACTCCGGCCAGTCTCCCTCGCACACGAGCACACCAGGTCGGTCCACGTTTGCGAAGTCTGCACTTAATCCAAACTTCCTAAGTGAACACACTTCCCCCTTCACTTCCCTAGCGACTCCAGAGATGTGGCATCACTGAAGTGACTTGGTCACTCACATATGGTAGGAGGCAAAGTGCGCGTTTCAGGAAGTTTTTGGCAAGCACCACGCAATCACAGCCATCCACGGTTCTCACACTCGGGTGGACGGCAGTGAGGGCACAGGCAAATCCTCCCCACAACCTGCGTGTCCCTCACAGGGCACACCTTTATTCTGTCGGGCGTGCACGTGGCTGTGGGAGCAGCACAGTCCAAACCACCAGGCCAGCTCTGCCTATGTGCTGAGCGTTCGCACTGCCACCCGAGAAACCTGGGACAAAAGACAGCCTCTGTCTGTTCGTTTTTCAAATGCAGAGCTGTGAAGAGCTCTCTAGACAGTCAGGTAGACAGCGATGCAGGGGGTTAATGTTATCACCACTATTAAATTTAATTGATGAAGGTCTGGGCTGGCAGGGTATTAACAGCAGTGGTGTGTGAATTCTGGCAGGAAGGAATGCACTCTTCTGTCTAGTCTCATCTTCAACAGCGTGAAAACACCAAAATGACAGCCTTCAGCAGAGCACGTTTCTAGCAGTGCCACGCATTAAAAACTGCAACAGTGACAAGGGAAAAATAATCCGAGTTCAAGGGGCCCGTGATTTCCTCTGACTTCCCGATTCTGGTTCTCTCAGTATGGAGCTGAAGTGGTCCTCCTCTGGAGTAAAAATACAAACAGAGCTCTTTACATCTCTTAACAGAGTCGACCCGCTTCTACTAGCTTTACCCAGTACCTGCTACCTCTGGCTCACCTATACATCACTCTTGCCGCTGACTGGATCCAGAGTACGCAGAAACACTGCAACCCCTTTAAACACAGGAAACAGAGGCAGACACACAGGACACGGGAGAGTCAAGAAGCTACCAGAGCGGGTGAGCCAACTCAGAACACCGCTGGTCCACGTTGAGGTCCAAAGGGGTTACCAAAGCCCAGGAGGCAGGGCCATCAGGAGTGAGAAGCACGGGAGGTGGGGGGCGCAAAGGGCGAGATGGGCAGCTGAAGCACAGGAAGTTCAAGTGCTCTGTTCAAGGTCAGACAAGGACCAGCCAAGCCCACAGCTCTCAGCCAGAGTCCTGGCCTTCAGTCTCCTGCTAGTGCCTCTCAGGGGCCGCATGTGCCAGAGGTCAGAAGGCACGGGAAGCAGCAGAGCAGAGCAGGAGGGATGCCCTCCCCCAACACTCGTCCACTGACTTCCAACAGACTCCTGGGTGACAGACACCTCCAGAGAAGGCCCTCTCTCCTGACCCTCTTACATCGCCACTGCAATCAATGAAGACCACTGGAACACTACCTACCTTAGCTCCCTAAGCAACAGGATACCCTCGGTTTAAATTAAGGATCCACAAGAAAATAGGGGGAAAAAAATCATACAAAAACCATCCCTGCATTTGGCCATTTAAAAAAGCCAACATTAAATTGCTTACTATCCCTTATTTAAAACTTTAGGACAGGGGAGCCTGGGTGGCTCAGTCACTTAAGCATCCAACTTCAGCTCAGGTCATGATCTCGTGGTTTGTGAGTTCGAGCCCCGTTCAGGCTCTGTGCTGACAGCTCAGAGCCTGGAGCCTGCTTCGGATTCCATGTCTCCCTCTGTCTCTGCCCCTCCCCCACTCGCTCACACTCTCTCTCTCTCTCTCTCAAAAATAACTAACATTAAAAAAAAATAAAACAAAACTTTAGGACAAATTCCTCCTGCAGGAAAAGGTTTCTCTCTCCTGGATGGATGCTATTCATGTACTAACTGTTCTATGAGTACTGGGGAGCAACTACTTCCCTTTTCACCATGGCTGTCTGTAAGCTCAATGACAGACTTCATGCGTGCTTGCACAAGCTATCCGTAGCCTACGTTTCCTGGAATACTTAACTTTCTTAGTGCCTGGTTCTCTGGCAACCACAACTACCCAAATACGGTCAAGAAATAGAAAACAAACAGAAAAGCCTTCTGACAAAAGGCAAAATAGCTGTCACAAAATCCGTGCACTAAAGGTCACAGGCTCTGGAGCCAGCCTGCCTGGGTTGAAACAGTTATTGTAAATATGTCCCATATGTTCAAGTCAAAGGAAAACAAGACCTGTTAAGAGAAGATATAAAAGAGACCCAATGAAACTTAGGTGTAAAATACAGTATCTAAAATTAGAAATACACCTGGTGTGACTCACAGATTAGATATGGCAGAAGGGAAAAAGCAGTGACAATGAAGACAAAATAGGTTTTAAACTATCCAGGCAGAGAAAAAAAAAAAAAAAGACAGAAGGAAATGAACAGAACATGTATAAGATGTGGGACGTATTAACCAATCTGACACACATCAGAGCCACCTGAGGAAAAGGAAAAAGGCAGAAAAATATTTGAAAAGATATTAACTATTTCTTCAAATCTGATGAAAAACCCGTACTCACAGATGCAAGAAACTCACTGAAACCAAAACATTAGAAACCTAAAGAGAACTAAACCAAGGCACATCATAATCAAACCGCTGAAAACAAGTGATAAGGAAAAACCTTAAAAGTGGCCAGAAAGGGGAAATAGGGCAGAGGAAAACAGTAAGCATGACAGCACGCTCGTCATCAGGAGCTACGTCAGGCAGGACACAAGGGAACACCACGCTTAAAGCAAGAAAAGGGGAAAAAAATGGTCAATCTAGAATTTTCTACGCAGCAAGATATATTTCGAGAATAAAAGCAAAAACAAAGACTTTTTCAAAAGAAGAAGAAAAGGAAGACAGTCCATTTACCAGCAGACCTACATCTGATAAACACTGATGCGAGGTTCTTGACACCAGATAGAAATCTGGATTTACACAAAAGAATGAAGAGCACGAGAAACTGAAAATATGCAAATAAATATAAAAGCTGGGAGAGGGGGGGGTCCTAGTTTTAATCTCTTCAAAAGATATCTCGCCACCTAAAGCAAAAATAACAACATATTCTGGAGTCTGCACCATATGCAGACATACGATGTACTGAATGAGTACAACAGGAACACGGCTGGGAGAGGCCGAAGCTTCTCTTGTACAGAGTTCACACTGCAGGACGCCGAATGCAGATGACGGGAGACTAGATACGCACACAACACCCTAGAGTCCTCACTAAGAAGAGACAAAGAACAGAGAGAGCTGATTAACCGATAGTATAGGGAAAAAATTAAGCTAAAATCATTAAAAATATACATTTAAACAATCCAAAAGCAGGTAGGAAAATGAGGAGGCAAAAGATGAAATGGGACAAAGCAAACAGCAAGACGGAGTGCTTAAACCCCACCAGACTGACGATCACATAAATGCACATGCTCTCAATACTCCAATTTCTAAAAAGACGTTATCAGATGAGAGTTTTTAAAAATGAGACCCAACTGTATGCCGCCTACAAGAAACACATGTGAGATATAATGACAAAACAGGTAAAATGTAAATGGGTGGAAAAGCATTTTCCACAGAAATGCTAATGAAAAGAAACCTGGAGTGGTCATCTTAGCATCAAACAAGATTTGAAAACAAGAAATATTATTAAGGCAAAAGACAGCCATTTCATAAGGATAAAAGGGTTAATTCACCATGAGGACATAACAATTCAAAATTCTAAATATTGGGATGCCTGGGTGGCTCAGTTGGTTAAGCAACTCTTGGTTTAGACTCAGGACACGATCTCACGATTCATGAGTTCGAGCCCCACTTGGGATGCTCTTTGCCCCTCCCCCTTCTCAAAATAAACATTTAAAAAAATTCTAAATATGCATGTACCTTAGAACAAGTTCAAAGCAAATGAAGCAAGAGCTGAGAATCTAAGGGGAAACAAATCTCAAGCTATCACAAATAATTTAAAGAACAGGGAGACAAGAAAAGCAGCAAGGAGACAGAAGACCTGAACTACACAACCAATAAATGTGAGCCAACTGACAATGGAAAGAGCACTCTCCCCAAAAACCACAGACCATACACTCCTTTCAAGTGCATACAAACATTCACCAAGACAGATCGTGTTCTGGGCCATAAAGCAATTCTAAATAAATTTAGGACTGAAATCATAAAAAAAAAAAAAAAAAAAAAAAAAAAATGTCCTCTGACCACAAGGTAATTAAATGAAAGATTAATACGAGAGAGACATCAGGAAAATCCCCCCACTATTTAGAAGAGAAACAACATATTTCTAAATAACCCATGCATTAGGGGTGCCTGGGTAGCTCAGTCGATTAAGCGTCCGACTTCGGCTCAGGTCATGATCTCGCGGTTCGTGAGTTCGAGCCCTGCATCTGTGCTGACAGCTCAGAGCCTGGAGCCTGTTTCAGATTCTGTGTCTCCCTCTCTCTCTGACCCTCCTCCATTCATGCTCTGTCTCTCTCTGTCTCAAAAATAAATAAACCTTAAAAAAATAAATAAATAAATAACCCATGCATTAAAGAAGGGATCACAAAGGAAAGTGGAAAAAACACTGCACTAAGTGAAAATAAGAAGACAACACAGCCATCTGTGGGATGCAGTGCTTCCTGCCTTCCAGGGAGTGCTTAGCATTGAGTGTTAACATGAGAAAAGACCAAGGGCTCCACTCAGTGATCTAAGCTTCCACCCTAGCAAACTATAAACAGAAAAAGTAAACTAAACTGGAAGTAAGCAGAAGAAGGCAATAATAAAGAGAAGAAACCAATAGAAGACAAAAGAGAGAGAAAATCAATTATAACAAAAGTTGGTTCTCTGAAATTGACAAACCTCTAACCAGAACAATCAGAGAGAGAAAGAAAGAAAACACAAATAACCAGTATCAGTAATAAAAGCAAGGACCAGACATTCAAAGGACAGTAAGACAATATTAAAATAACTCTGGGCCAATAAATTGTTAGATGAAACGGCCAAATTCCCTGAAAAACAAATTACCAAAAAGTAACTCAGGAAGAAATAAAGGACTTGAATAACACTGCCTACTAAAGAAACTGAATGTATAGTTTCTCTCCTTCCACAAAGAAAACCCCACACCAACACGGCTTCATTGGTAAATCCCTACAAACATTTAAAGAAGCGGTGATATTAATAGCACACAAACTACTCCAACAAAAGAGGCCCCATCTCATGAGTCACAGATTTTGCCCTAATTCCAATCTAGAAAGACACGCCAAGAGAAGAAAGCTTCAGGTCAGTATCCCTCATAAACACAGACACACAAATCCTCAAGCTATGAAAATATTAATACACCAAGCCCAGCGGGGATTATCCAGGAATGCAAAGTTGGTTTGACATACGAAAATCCAGCACTGTAATCCACTGCATTAATAGCACAAAGGAAAAGTTTCCCCCATCTAACAAGAAGCTCCTACAAAAGTGCCCAGCGGAGATGACTCTTCATGGTGAAGAACCATGATGTAAAACAAGCTGGCACCAAATCTGGAGGGAACCCTCCCACCTACCGCTCCACAAACCCAAGGTCAAGGGGGCAAAAAAGCCATTCCTGTGAGAATGCCCGGATGAAGCAATCAAGCTTGTGATCTTTATTCAATCCTCCAACCGTGGTCAATACTCTGTGCCCAGAGGGGAGCACACTGGAGGCAACGGTGGCTGTTTGCAGGAAAGCACCCGCCTGGCTGCCCGAGCTCTTCCGAAGAGCCGGCTGACTTTCCCATGAAACAAAAGCTTTACGTGTAGAGATGAGTAACGAACTACGGTTACTCAGACTTGGGTATCCGGCAGGCATTTCCTCAAAAATAAACAAAGCGACGCTATTTGATGCCAATGATAAATGACAAGTTGAGAGCTTTAAGTGATAATTACAACTCTGGAAAATTTGTATCCCCCACCCGTGGTCCCCAATTCTAAGGCTGCTCTGAGTTGAAAGGCAGTGATATATTAACAAGCCCGGGTTTTAATACTGCACGATGAAACACGTCAACATTTGGAAGACGCGTGTAAGTCAGCAAACAGCTATTTTCCAAAAGACCAGGGAATGACGTTACAAAATCATCCAAGGTGCAAGACACACGCGTCGATTTTCACTTAAGGGACTACAAAAATCTCGCTAAGGGCTCAGATTCCACACAGCAAAGAACCTTCAAGAAACGAACACTTGCCGAGTTCTGATGCCATCTCAGAGAATATCCACGATTATCTGGAAAAGCTATTAAAATGCTCCTCCCTTACCAGTTACTTATTTGGATGAAGCCAGATTCTCTCAAGATACTTCAACCAAAACATATCGCCACAGATGGAACGCAGGAGGCACATGTGAGATCTAGTTGCCTTCCACTAACCCAGTCATTTAAAAGACGCAGAAGGGGGCACCCAGGTGGCTCAGTCAGTTGAGCGTTGGACTTCAGCTCTGGTCATGATCTCACGGTTTGTAAGTTCAAGCCCCCAGTCAGGCTCTGTGCTGACAGCTCAGAGCCTGGAGCCTGCTTCGGATTCTGTGTCTCCCTCTCTTGCTCTCTGCCCCTCCACCACTCATACTCAGTCTCTCTCTCTCTCAAAAATAAACATTAAAAAAACATTTAAAAAAAGATACAGAAAAAAAAGTAAACCAATACCACTCATTTCACTAATTATCTTTTTACGGAAAATAGTTACTTTTCAGTTTAAAATGTGTTATTTACATTAAAGTGTAATCAGTTTATCGTAGCTTAAATGAATTAATATTTTTAAGTTTCTCAATGCTAACTTCTAACATGGTAAATGTTGATATATGACTCATATAAGTTACTTGGGATCTCCAGTAAGTTTTCAGAGCACAAAAAGTCTGAAACCAAACATGTGGGGCCCACTCCAGGGCTGGACTCTGCCCGGCCCTGACCAACCCTCCATCTCTACCTCAACCCAGATGCCTTTCGGGGCCTAATTCCCCCATCTGCAAACAGAAGGAAAATCAGGGGAACACCTCTGTATTCTCTGACATCCAGAGCACAACCAGAGGAGAATCATATGAAAATACCCATTTTCCTATCTTTTTAAATGATTTCTACCACCTCCACCTCTACCACCACCTGGACAAACTTTTCCATAAAAATTTGATTAAATCTCTCTAGGAGACTTCCTTATAAAGCTCCACTAGAGAGAATATATCATTATTTCAGCTTAGGGTTGGAAACGAAAAGACAAAAAAAAAAAAAAAAAAAAAAAAAGAATCCTTCGGTACTGTAGCAAGTCAGTGTATGAATACAATTCCATATGAAAACATTTAAAATACATTAGATTTTTGGTCAAGATGAAAGACCGAAAAAAAAAAAAATCAAGCAATCTATTCTAATTGGGTTCCCATGGTAACTGTACAATTGGGTTTTTCAATATAACATCCCAAAGGCCCAATGCACACTTGTAAAATATACTTCAAACAGCCTGAATTGTTTTTACATTACAGCACTCCCAGGAAGATCAATTACTATACATCCCCACCCTGACTATTAGTGGCAGGACACGTTAACACTGCTTGCCATATTAACATAAGTCATATAAGGAACACCACATATCACAATCATTATATAAAACTAATCACACACTTCAGATTCATCAAACCCGCTCTGGGTAATAAGCCCATACTACTACTGTCACAGAATCGTGTTTACGAAATGCAAGAAATCGAGCCCAACTACATGCCACACCATTATGCCTCTCTTATTGATTTCAAGGATAAACAGAATCAATCATTAATAATTACATTATAAGATGGCCCTCAAGGTTAATCATATTCTTAGAGACTCTCACTATGGAATTAAACAACAAACATCGCTGTGCTAATAAATAAATAAATAAAACATAACTGAGAATTCAAACCCACGTTTTAAATATTAACACCACGATGCCAAGCATAGCACACTCCCTCATCGGGGAGTCTAGCTTCTCCCACACTGACCGCAGCGGTCTCTCCCCTGCCAAGGGGGACCCTGGGGGCACAGTGCTGGCCCGCACGGCAAAAGCACAGAGGGAGCCTGGGCCACAGCTCAGCAATGGCCAAGATGCATTGGGTAAAAGTTCACAACTTGAATTTTCTTTGCCATAAGCCCCCAAATCCCTGCACATCTGATGCATTCTGCAGATCTACACCCCGTAACACGAACTGCTGCTTGGGCAGAAGTAAATTCAACAATCTCCTCCTACCTTTTTATGTCCCCCCATCAGCGGCCACAGGTGTAACACGGGCCAATGTGACGGAAGTGCAGGCCAGCAGCTTCTAGTGAGAATTATCTTGTGAGGTTCCCAACCCAACAGAGACCTCCAGAACTCCTGAAAGACAGCTTAGCTTGAAAAGTAACAAACTGCACGGTTCTTAGAATTCTAGCTGGTGTCAAACAGGATGGCCCCAGCTGCTCCTCGATCCAGGCAGGATTAGAGACTGAACTGGCCAACGTCAAGAGAAAAACCAAACGACCAACACAAAATCCCCACCAGCAGCTCTAGGCTAGTTCCCCAACCCTCCTCATGCTTAAGATTCCCGGTCCCGCAGCACAGCACACACTCCTCCCCACCTCTCCCTCCTGCCCCAGAGCCTAGAGCCTGGAGCCTGGAGCCCGGACAGCCTCCCAGAGCAGGCCCACCCTGTGCCACAACGTCACCAGGCCTGCCACCAGTCCCCCGGCCTTCTGGGCATCTCTCGCCTTGCCTGCCACATCCCCTTCCTGCAACCTTTGGGGCCCCTGCTAAGGAGACATGAGTTTCTGTTCATTCTATTTTCCGTCACCCCTGTGTACACTCACACCTTGGGGAATGCCAGAAGCTAAACCTGAGAACCATCCTACAGGACTTCTGAGCGCTGCCTGACTATAAAGTACCCTCATCCCCAAATTCCAACTTCATACACAAGCCCCACATGAGACTTGTGCTTCTCAAGTAACTGGTCTGTACTTCACCTGTGTATTAGTCAGCTCAGTTGCCACAAGAGAAATCTACAGACCACATGGCTTATGCAGAAATTTATTTTTTCACAGTTCTGGAGGTGTAAAGTCCAAGATGAAGGTTCTGGCTGATCTTATGTCTGGGGAGGGCTCTCCTCCTGGCTTGCAGACAGCTGCCTTAGCCTCACGCCCTCGATGGGGGGTTGTGGATGAGGGGAGGGGAAGGGAGGGGAAGGGAGGGGAAGGGAGGGGAAGGGGGGGGGGGAGGGGAGGGGAGGGGAGGGGCGAGAGGAGGAAGGAGCAGGGAGAGAGAGATCCCTCCCTTTTATAAGGCCACCAATCTGGCTGGATGAGGGCCCCACCTTATGACCTCATTTAATCTTAATTACCTTCTAAAGGCCCCTCTCCAAACAGCCACCTTGGGGGTTAGGGCTTCTGCACAAGAGTCTTAGGAGGACACACTTAACCCTTGGCTGGCCCTCCCATCAGGCAGAAGCCCACCCCAGCCTCAGAGAGTTCCTCACACAGAATTCCAGCATCGAGAGATGAAACCCACACCAGTAAAGCAGACACCTGAGTGTGAGTGTGTGGGCCTAGGGAAGGAAGGGCATCGGAATGGCTGTGTTTGGGCTGGGTCAGAAGAGGCTCCCCAGACAGAGCAGAGGAGGGGTCTGGGAAGAGGGGAATGGGGTCTCCTACCCATCCACTCTCAGAGCAAAGCCTTGTTGCGCAGGCTTCTAGAGAACATGCCAGAACAGAAGTGCGTGGCCTTTGCGCTGAAAGGGGCTTCAAGAGGAGTCTCGCAGGCTCATTCCATTTGGGACCTGGGTGGGCGAGAGGGGTTACCTTGGAGCATTTTTCAACCCCCGCCTTCAACAGGAGGAGGAAGAGGCCACCAGCACTGACTCTCCTGGTCTTGTGCCTGAGTGCCAGGCTTCCGCTGTCTGGGGCCGCCCCGAGCAGTGCCCTGAGTCAGGCAGCCGGCCCCACTCCATGTGGGGTGAGGTACTCCCAGGAAGCTTCCCCGGGACCCTGGGGGATAGAGGCAGGGGACTGAGTGGGGCTTGGGAGGCCAAGCAACTGAGCTCACAGAGATTGGAGCCAGGCAGCTTCTTCCTCAGTGGTGCAGGAGACTTGAAAATGCTCATCATGTAAACCCAGAGCCCACGTGTACTTCGCTCTGAACCCCAGGAGGCAGCTTCAAGTCTGAGAGCTGCACAGAGTGGCCAATACTCACCTGGCTGCCCAAAGATGACCATCCGGTCCAAGTAAACTCCGGGCGGCCTGGGGCCAGTCCTTCTCAACAGCGAGCACCCCACCATCCAAACATCACAAACACGTGCAGCCAAGATCTGGCTTTTCAATGAGTAATTGGGATTTTCCACATCAATGCCAGGGCACAACTGAAGCACCACAAATGGCTGCTTCCAACACCAGAACTACTACAAACACTTGTTTCTGGCCGATACAAAAGAATACTTAAGTAACCCATCCAAGGATCCGTCCTGTCTTCATTGTCACGACGCGCAGCGACTAGGAAAGAAACACCTCTGGCTCAAAGAAGGCTTCTTAGCAAGAAACCTCATCACACAGGGAGGCAGAATCACCGAGGAGATCAGAACCAGAACATCTGGAGGTTTTCCCGGAGTGACAAACGGTTCAGACAACACCACAAGAACAGCAGCGATGATCTCAGTCCAGAAGGAAATGTTCTAATTACACTCAGGGCAAAAATAAACAAATTTAAAGAGAGAGAGAGAGAGACAGAGTAGGTAAAAGGAAGTTTTTAAAGCCCATACTTTTGTAGGAAAAGAAACTAAAGTAATGATAATAGGTCAAAACCCATGTGAATTCAAATAGTAGGAGAGCAACAGCCAGGATGTCACAGAGGACCCTGCACAGGTGACCACCTCCCCTCCGCCCCCCAGCTCACCTGGGACCTTGTGGGTTTAGCAGTGAAAGTGTGTGTCCCAGTAAACCACTAGTCACCCATGACAGAACACAGAGGTCTCCCAGAGCCTGCCCTGCTGGTGGGCAGAACACCTTTACGGTGGCTGATTGTAGCCAGAATGATGGATAATGTTGAATATTAAGAACACTAATTCCATTTTCGAACCTACGTACTCGGTCTGGCTGTTCTTGGAACAAATTCCAAAAGCAGCGTGAGAGGAGCGCCCCCCCCCCCCAACTCCCTGTTGAGCCAGTGGGGGCCGGACCCCGCCAGCGCCAGAGACGGATGGGCCGGGGTGGGTGCAGAAGGTGGTGATCAGCAAACATGCCGGCAGAACGCACCGCATCCATCTGACTCGACAGCTTAATCGGATGATAACACAACGGTGACAGAAACAAATTTTTCTGCACAATAAAGAATCGCACACATGGGCTTTTCTTGGGATAGGTGCCTAAACTCAGTAACTTTTGAAAATACATCATTTCTTCCCTTTGCCCATTATTCCAGGAACTTCCACTGAGTGTGAAAAGCCTTACTGACGAGAGTGGCTGCAAACACAGGAGAGGATTCCGGCGAGGCCCCGTGCAGAGGACCCCCACCCACCTCCTCTCCCGGCCCACCGCTGACGTCATTTCTTAACTAGGACAAGTTCAGGACCCAGAGACTTGGAAGCGCCAGATCTCGGGACCCTGGCCACACTGTGGAGCGTCCAAGGGCCAGGGCAGCCGGGAGGCCCAACATGCGTCACCCTTGACTCCATCTGAGTCACTGGCACCTTTCCGTCTGTCCTTCCCGCACGCCACCCGTGACCACCCAGGACCCTCCTGGGTGCTCTGCCCCGGCCTCCTCCGCCAGGCCGCCTGCCTCTCCTGGTCCAAGTCCGCCTCACAGGTCACTCTCCCACGGGGGGCCTTCTCCAAGCACTTCCTGCCCCCACGCAGGCCCACCCTGGCCCCCGGGTGCGCGCAGAAGCACTCCCAGAGCCTGAAACAGCGACGCGGGGTGGACAGGCCGGCTCACCGCCAGAAGCCCCAGCAGTGACCCGCACGGGGGCGCAGGGAGGTGCACACGCTGAGGACATCGGCCAGGTGGTCTCCACCTAAGGGGACTGGGCACGCATTTCCCTTTCAACGTGTATCCTGAAGTGACTGCACGCCCCGAACTTGGCGGTTGTGCTGAAAGACCCCACGAGCGCTTGCAGGAAAGCACAGCCGCCCCCCTCCCCCGCCAACGGAGAGCGGACAGGGGTGAGAGCGCCGCTCGCGAGGCCCCCTCAGCCCTGCCCGAGCCAGGTGACAGGAGGGCAGGCAGCCATCCCCACCCCCCGAACCCAAGGCTGCCATGACAGAAACGGGTTATGTACCCTGCGAAAGCCAGATCGTTTCTCTGACTTCCCCAAGGCCTGCCTTTCCGTGAATAAAAAGCACACACACCCCGTGTTTCCCTTCCCCGTTTAAAACACAGCTTCTAAACACAGTCACCTTCCACCTCCAAACTGCACCCAACTCCCTCGGGGCCCCCGTACTCCGCCAGGAAGCCCTCCAGGCACCCTCAGCTTCCCACACGCTGTCCCCATCCCCACTCTGAGGCGCCACCTGTGACCGTACCGCTTCCGCCCGCGACGTGTGTGACCGTACGGCTTCCCGGCGTGCGGCGCGTGGCCGTACCGCCTCCCCACGTGACCGTACCGCTTCCCAGCATGCCGCACGCGCGACTGCACCACCTCCCCACGTGGCCGTATCGCCTCCCGACGTGCTGCGTGTGACCGTACCGCTTCCCAGCAGGCCGCGCGCACGGTCGTGCCACCTCCCCACGTGGCCGTACCGCTTCTGCACGTGAGGTGCGTGACAGTACCACCTCCCCGCACGCCGCGCGTGACCCTAGCGATTCCCTGCGTGCCGCCTGCCGACAGAGGTCGCCCGCCACCCGGACCTCCTCTCCTCCTCCCTCCCTGTCGTCCCTGTTGGTGACCGCAGTGGTCCCCCACTCCCAAAACTCCCAAGGCCAAGGGTCAGAGAGAACAGTCCCCTTCCTGGCTGGCCTGGCACTAACTTTCGGCCCCCTTTCTAGCCCCGACTCCCACCCCTACTCCCGCCAGACTGCTCGCAGACCCATCTGCATCCATGAGTCCACGCGTGCCACCACCGGGCTGCAAGTCTATGCACAAGTGCTTCATCCGCCCTTACGGCTGGAATCAGGAGCAAGTCCGTGGCCCATCGGGACTCGGTAATGAGCGTGGCTGAAGTCCTCGAACATAGCCTGGCGCCCAGGGCGCTCCTCTCCTTTCTCCGGCACCTGCACACTGGTCCTATGCTCAAAGGAGGGACGCGGGGTACACCTGCGTCTTCAGTAAGTGGCAGAGCACACACAGGTAGGGTCTTGTCAGCCCCGTACAAGTGGCTTGTGTGCCGGGAGGTGTCGTGAGCACGGCAAGCAGGCACAGACTTGAGTGCGCTGTTTTTCCCACAACGTGAAGGATAATGCTTAGTCACACTGGCCTTCAGAAAATATAGCAAGAACATACAGGTGTGGATTTATGTCTGCTACATCTTGCCTCTAAAAGGACTTGCACCCATTTCTCTGCTTCACCCCTGCAGAGGCAGCATGACACAACCAATGGGCTAACACAGAACCCCACTCCTATGCCCGTGTGCCTTGTACAGGCCCCTCGACCTCTCCGGGAGCCGGTCTCCTCATACACAAAATAAAGAAACTAACGGTGTCTGCGTCATCCAGTGATCCTGAGGATGTGAGAAGCCGATCTACCTACGTAAATCAACGAGCACAGTAAGCCTTCAATAAATGCTATTATCAGCAATACTATCATTCTTGCACTGTCCAGATTCTTCTGAAACTTGACTGACTCTACTAGGTTGACCCATGATAGGACGGGAAAAAGACACCCCTAAACATAGCCCATTTCCACCCACACAAATTATTGTGGATTTTTTATTTTTGACAAAGCGGACCTAACCCGTCGCCTTACCCATCACTACCACAGTATGAGCGGTCACAAATGCTGGGGACCCTGATGGCTCCTGACCACTGCCAATGTCCGATTCTGTGTGTGGCCCTTCAGAAGTTCTTTCCATTTAACAGATGCTTACTGTCAAGCCTCCCAGGGCTGCCAGAGACTGGCAGGGTCCACTGGCCTGCTCTCCACCCACGCAGCACGAGCCTGCCCTGGGCACCGCACACCTGAGCACTCACAGATCACACCTGAGTGGGGAGCACCTTGACAGCAAGCACTTGAACAGCTATTGATAACGTCCACTGTGAAAAACCAAACTGGCAGCAAGGGAAACCAGCTCCTTAGAGAAAGAATTTTAGAAACCCGGCAAATTAGCACTGAGCTACATCATGCTCCAGACCAAACACAAGTCCATGACCGCCTGGAATCACAGACACACAGGAGATGGGACACTGGACTCCATCGCTAGTCCTGCCTCCTCCTGAAAACAGGTCGGTGGCTCTGAGCTAACAAAGGTCGGCTATTCCTGGGCTCACCAGGGCCTGGTGTGATCTGTAAACACAATTCCCTCCCAATAGCCAACAACAGCCCTCTGAATGGTAGTGTCATCTTCCCTATTTTGGGGGAGACTAAGGATCAGAAAAGTTAAGTAACTCTACTCAAGGTCATATAACTAGTAGATCCAGATCCAGACAAGCAGGCTTGTTACCAGAGGCTGCACACTTAACCCTGTGCTTGCCTCCCCAAATGGGGGCTTAGGTTATGTGTAAATCTATAAAACCAGGATGTTATTGGGCTGGAGGGAAAGTGGGATTTCCGGTTTGTTCCTCCCCACTTTTCTGGGTAGAATCTCATCCTTCTATGAGACTGTGGTTCCAAGTTAAGATTTCTACCCAGGCAGTGCTTCATACTTTATTATTTCATGTGCTTACACTCACCCAAGTAGACACAATAAGCATGATCATCACCATCAGACACAGGAGGAGGCAGCCTGGGTTTTCAAAGTTTCTTCGAGTCACCCTACTAGTAAATGGCACCACCCAAATCCCTCCCATTTTTCTCCCCAACACAACTCTGGCACTTCCTGAATAAAAACCCAACTCTGTTCTACAAAAATACATTCAGTTGTGCATTTGAAAGTCAGCCTTCATGTGAGACCATGAACACGCTTCTACCCAGAGAGGAGAAAAGCAATGCCAGCCATTCAAAGGAAGAGATAGGAGTGAAATATAATATGGCTGTCCATGCTTAACATTTGTTTGTAAAACTAATGCCAAAGTTTTGGTAACATCTGCATCTTCTGTCATAACCACAAGACCGAAAACTATAACACTATGATAACATGTTGGGTTTGCAATTTGAAGAGATTCACATGTCTCCGAGGAGTTACAAAACCATACACAGATCCATAAGCACGGGCAACTGATGACAATGCTGGCTGCGAATGGATCCATCTGGAAGGGGAACTCCAGAGCTTGTCTGGGCTGGTGAGCACTACTTCTCAGCCATCCTAAAGATTTCCCAAGAGATGCTTGGAACATTGGGGTCCCTAGAATTCCCTGGGAAGCTTGCAAAGACACAGGTCCCCAGGTGCTGATCTCGTAGGTCTGACAAGGAAGCCTACAATCTGCCTTTTGTAACTAGCACCCTTGGTAATCCTGATACCAATAGGGCTCAGAGCCCCTTTTGAGAACACTGTACCTACTACACATGGATATCCCTCTACAACGACAGCAATGCATTCCAGTGGTGGCTCTTACCAACGAACCCAAACAATCAGGTCAAAATCTGAAGGTAACACCTTGGGTCCCAACTTTTAGTCCTTTTGACTGGGGGGTAAACTGTAGCTAAAAATTTAAAAACAAGTGAGAAATAACTAGTTACTTACTAAATTTCAACATTTAAATGTCCCATCCCATATCTTGCCCCAAGATTCAATTCCCTCTCTACGCCCATCTAGATACCTCTCAACACCCAGCGCTGGAAGTGCCTAATCTATCAATAAGGTGAGAGTTTTCTAAACTACTATCCGTATGACTCAATTTGTCAGTAAAAACTGCCACCAGCGCTGTGCTTGCAGAAAAATGTCCATAAATGCATTATTGCGACTGGCAGATCGATGTCTATAATAAAAACAAATAGATTTAACAAGTGCCTGCTTTTACGAGTGGTGCCATTGGCGGACCGCGCATTCAGCTTCACCCCCAGACTTCTGGGAATGGGCAATAGAGCTCGGGCTGGATACTCTGCTGACTTCACAAGTGCTACGGGTAGGAAATTATTCTAACAAGACAATTTTCAAAGTAGTAGAGCGAACATATGAGGCATTTATAACTCGCTCACAATCCCTTTCGTGGTTCCACACAGACGACAACAAATTTAACTGCCAGGAAATGTTTCTATAGAACTTTTAACTGGTTTTACCACAGCTGCATCAAAAGCCAAAAGTCTACTCCAGGTTGGGGCCGGGGGGATGGAGACATGAGGCCTGCCTCCCTGGAGACCCCCACTCCTCCAAGCCCCCAGTCGGATTGAAAACAACTTGTGGTGTCAAAAACAAGTTTCAGCGTTTAACACATAGCCAAGGGTGTCACTGCTGTGTCAGTGGCTCCTGGGGCTGCCTATTTAGTTAGTTATTTCGCTAAGGCAGACATCAGGAGCGTGACTGCCACAGACTGGCTTCCCCGCCAGGGATTCTGAGCACTTTGGCAAGACACTGTGACCGATTTACACGTAAGCCACATCTGCCAAAACCACTTGGGTTCCTTCAAAGGTTACAAAAGGTCACAAAACGATTTATTCCTGTTCTTCGACAATTCACTTCAATTGCTATTTAAAGGAATAAGTCATTCACTATATTCCATATATTCACTGTACGGTTTTCCCAAAACCTTGCAGCCCTCTCTAAGCTCTTTATTATTGTCAAATTTTCTACATCCAAAGGAAACGACTCTTTCCACTGACCAGCAAAGGCGTACCGGTTACCCTAATGCCACGGGACACCCATCTGGCAGTATTCTGTCTCCCAACAGTCTACAACTTTCACCTACCTTTGCCCAAGACAGGCCTCCAGAACTAACAGGAGGGGAAATGCATCCTGTGAACCAAGGGAAAACCAGCCCCTCCTGCACAGCTCAGGCCCCTCCCCCACACATACTTTTACTTTAAACCAGGAACGGGTGCTGTTGGGTTTGTTCGCTCATCATGAGTACATGTGAAAGGATGACAGGGAATCCACTCTCACCCAATGGGAATGTTATGGTTTGTATGTCTCCGATTTAAGTTTCAGGCTTTGTATAAATAACATTCTGAGATAAGACCTAAGCACCTGTATCAGAAGCTACCCATCACAGGGGCGCCTGGGTGGCTCAGTCGGTTGAGCGGCTGACTTCGGCTCAGGTCATGATCTCGCAGTCTGTGAGTTTGAGCCCCGGGTCGGGCTCTGTGCTGACAACTTGGAGCCTGGAGCCTGCTTCAGACTCTGTGTCTCCCTCTCTCTCTGCCCTTTCCCTGCTCACACACTCTCTCTCTCAAAAATAAATAAACATTAAAAAAAATTTTTTTAACAACAAAAAAAAGAAGCTACCCCTCCCAGAAAAGAGGCTCAGGGGGCCTAAGACAGTAGCCGAATGAGCTTAGGGCCTGTCAGAGACCTGGAGCCCAATGTACATGTCTGGAGTGACCAGAGACGTGACAGGAAGTCAAAACCCCCAGGGAAAGTTGACCCACAAGAGGAATTTTATGCAGTTAGATAAAGTGAGAGAGAAGTATGAAAACACACCTGATAATAAGGGTAACAGATGACCACAGGAAAAGAGAATTCAGAAAATACTGTCTTGCTTCCATGATTTTCTATTAAAGAGACTATACTATAAACTAAAAAGGGCCTTGAGACCCCAAACAGGGAGCTGGAATAGAGCCGTGTTGGTGGTTTGAGTCCCTGGCTTCTAAGTGTCCTCTGCAAAATAAGAAAAATGAAGACAATTTAGTAAGTTTCCTTTATGGAACAACACTGAGGAGCACACTGCTGGGTTCCTGGGACAGGAAGAGCAGAGACTGCCAGGGAGGTCCCCTTCTTCCTCAGGCCCCACTGCCCTCCTCCCCTGCACGGCCAGCCCAGGACCTCACTTGTGCACCAGGAAAGGCAACTGGGGACAGGAGGCCTGAGTGGAGGGCCCAAGTGAGGCTTGACCGAGAGCCACACGAGACCAAAACACAGGAGAAAAGAAAGGTCTGAGAATCTCCACTGAACAAGAGTGAGATCTTTCCAACATGTCCACACCTAGTGCATTACTTCTTTAAACTCCCCTCTCCATCAGTGTTCAACAGTGTCCAGAGCAGAGTTTAATAATACTAAAATCTAGCTCTTACAACACAGATGTGTTTTCTGTTTTAAGTAGGCTTCATGCCCAGCATGGAGACCAATGTGGGGCTTGAACTCATGACCCTGAGATCAAGGCCTGAGCTGAGATCAGGAGTTGGATGCTTAACCGACTGAGCCACCCAGGCGCCCACAGATTTGTTTTAATGAAAAGAACATTCATGAAGAAAAGGTGCCTTTCTATAGCTCTGTACTTGAGGCCCGGTTCATCCAGCCCCCATACTGTACTCTACTATTCAAATTCTAACTCAAGACAAGAACCTGGGAAGAAATCAAATACCTGTAGAGCGAGGCCAACTCTCCACTACCCGTAGACTCTGGACCTTTGCAGGTGTGCACTTGCTGTGACCTCCAGGACAACAGCGTCTAACACAATATGATCTCCCCACTGGGGGGTCAGCCAGGGATGGAGAGGAGAACTCTGACACTGTTTCCTTAAAATTGCTTTACCCCCAGCATGCTTTCGTTTTTACGTCCTTTTCTAATGCTTTTACACCCTTTTTTAATGCCGTGTGTTATCCATTGAAGGACTCAGGGAAAGAACAAAACTGTCTCTTCATCATCTATCTTGGGGAGATGGAGAGAAGGGCCTGACGCAGACATTTTACAGGTTCTTAATGTAAGTAACCAGTCCGATTCTTAGCTCCCCTTGTTCAACAGCTTCGTGCTCTGCCACAAACAGCTGAAGTGACCCCTCCCTGGGCAAAGCAGCCTCCCTCTGCCCTGATGACTGTCCACCCAACCAAGCAAACGCTGTGTTTGAGCATACAAAATGTGCTTCCAAGATAGAAAGCCAAGTACTGAGCAGAGGCCTTGATAGAGAAGACCATTCTGAGATCTCAGGAAATGATGGGCCCAGACAGGGAGCAGGGAATACGTGGGTTAGAACACTGCTCTACTGTATTATCACCGACTTGGGAATTATGGTGCCCAGTGTAAATGGCTCTCAAACTCCACTTATTTACTCTAAGTGTTTGCGGAGGCAATTAGGGCCAAATGTATACACACACCAGCCATGAAAATGAAGACCCCAGAACTTGCTCTTCTCTGGCACTGTCTTAAAACACGGTGCAGCAAATGTGGAATTCTGCACAAAGAGTATGCTAAAGGCTTGCTGCAAGGAAGGGCCGGAGTAGAGGCCTCTGGAAGCTTCCTGGGAACAGAAGGCAAGCGGCGGCCCCCAGGCGCTGGTCAGTAGTGCAGGGCGGGGGAGTGGGCAGGGAGAGCGTCGAAGATGTTGGCCAACTATAGGCATGGCAGGGGAAGCCACAACGGGCCGCTATCACCGCAGAGCAACTTGGTCCAGGAACTCCAGGCGTGGGGAAGGAGGGCCGCACCTGGGCACACCTGGGTACACCTGGGCACACGTGCGCACACCTGGGGTGGGATCAGGGCAGGCCCCTCGCCTATGGCGAGGAGAGGATGCCCATAGAACCACAGGCTTCAGACGACTGCTCAGCCTAAGAAAGGCCCCGACTTTGGCGGGAGGGCAGCAACCCAGACACTCACCGCGTCACCAGGGCGCCGACCACGAGCAGCTGCGAGCACAGGGTGGCCAAGTGCAGGAGAACCACCGGCTGCCCAGGCATGTCCGGGGCGCGGGGGGCGGAGCCGGGGCGGGGGCGGAGCCACAGTGGGCGGGGCCTGGACGTGACGGAAGCTTGGTCGGGAAGAGCGGAGCCACGGGCGCGGGGGCGGGGCCCAGAGAGGGGGGCGCCGGGAAGTGCGGGAGCGGGGGTGGAGGCCGAGGCGCGGGGGAGGGGCCTAGAAGGCAGGGCGGGGCCGGGGCCTAGAGCGGACGCCCGCCCCCTGTCTGCGGACCGCCGCGGGGGTCGGAGCATGCCCAGTGCGGCGGAGCCTGGGCTGACCCCGCTCTGCGCAGCCTCGCTGGCCTCCCGGCGCCGCCCCGCCAGGGCCCTCCCGCCCGCCGCCGACCGGCCTCCCCTGCCTGGCCGCCCAGACCCCGCGCTCCCGCCGCACAGCGCTCCGTGCCTCAGTTTAGCCACCATCAGCTCCGCGTCCCGTGGTGCTTGCGGTCCGCGGCGCCAAGTGCTCAGTGGCCGTGTTGCCAACTCAGCTCTGCGGGCAGGGGCCCGGAGCGCGGGCTGCCTGCCTGGGCCTCCCGGAGGGCAGGGACAGGCAGGACTCCGGGCACCATCCGGGTCGTTGAGCGAGCAGAGGGGCCTGGGATGTCTCTATTGCCTGTGGTCGGAGGTGGCCTTGCAGGGCCCCTCGGGTCCTGAAGGTCACCATGATCTAGACACAGGCTCCGTAGCAGCCAAGCCAGGCTCAGGTGCTAGTCAGTGAGCACATGGGTGCCCGGCACTACTTGGTGCTCTGTGGACATTATTATGGTTGAATTGTGTTCTCCCAGAAAAATATGTTGGCGTCCCAACCCCAGTACTCAGAATGTGACCCTATTTGGAGATAGAATCTTTACAGAGGTAACAAGTTAAAATGGGTCCTAATGCCATACCACTGGTGTCCTTGCAAGCAGAAGGCCAGGTGAAGACAGAGACTCGAGGAGAACTGTGTGAAGGGGGAGGGTGCAAAGTGGTACACCTGGGAGCCAAGGAGAACCCAGGACAAGAGAGGCATGGACAGCACCCAGCCCTGGAGCCTTCAGTGGGAGCACGGCCCTCTGCACACATTGATTTCAGACAATAGATGTGTGCTGTTTCCAGACACCCAGTTTTTGGTACTTTTTATGACATCCCCAGGAAGCAGTATAGACACATTGTATCCAGCTTGATGGGCATAAGGTCCCCTGGGAGTCTTCCCCAAAGCTTGAGGGAGGTCACACACCCATTGGTCCCATCTCAGGACCACACCTTCTAAGTCATCTATGGGCCCCTTAGGTTCTGTCTTCTTAATGGGAAAGAAATCTTCACTCTCCCCGTATGTACAACTCCTCTATTGGGACATTTGTGACTTGAGTGACTCGACATATCAACGTTGTCAATAAAAATTTGTTCAAAGAACCTAAAGAAAGGTTGCTTTATGATCAACCCCAGTGACTGTAGAGGCATGGTGGATTCTCTCGAGGCCCCCACGCGGGCCACGCCTCAGCTGGGACACGTTCAAAATAACTGGCCTGGGCCCCGGAGTACACGTTGGTGATTAAGTTACTTTTTTTTCGGTGAGACTGGACTCAGCCTCAGAATCCTTCTCCATCCTGCTCCAGGCAGCCACAGGCACTAAAACTAGGAAGACAGGAGAAATGAAACACCTTTGCCATTTGTTCTGGTCTTCTCTGTTGGCTCGCTGTGAAACTTTAGGAAATTTACTCAAATTCTCTAATCCTCAACGCTATCACATGTAAAGGATTTTTATAATGACCCAGTCTTTGTGGGGCGTGCAGGTACCCGCAACAAACATCGACACCAATATGCCTGTCTTCTTATAGTCTATTACAGTCTATACCCTCAGAACTAGGATCCCAACAGAAATGAAAAGGGAAAATAACACCGAAATGGACCAGGATGTCTTCTGGTATCCTAGCAAGTGTACTGTGATGTAATTTTGTAACAATAAATAAATCCTACTCTTCTTTTTATCTAAACAGTATATTAATATGATTTCCTAAGCTGTTAGTAAAACAAGACTTGGCTGGTATTAGCATCTCTGATTCCCACCCAGGGAAAGAAAGGTCATCACAGGCATCCTAAGGCCCTCTTAGAGAGATGATGTGGATTTAGGGAGGGGTAGGCCAGAGAGACAGAGGAGAATGTAGCATCCAGGGGGATGCAAACACCAGGCTTTCCTGGTGGGACTCAGTTACCCTTCAGGGAGGTTGAGAGACACTGCAGCTGCCTTCACAAGGGGCATCAGGTCAGGAGCCACGTAGGGGTCTTAGAACCAAGGGGGGCTGAGGGGAAGGCCACCCCTCCTGCCAAGGACTGGCCCTGCCAAAGGCTGAGACTCCAGAACATGACATTTAAGACTCTCCAGCGAACAGAACTGAAATCCACACTCTCAACACTTACTTGCTGGTAAATTCTTCTCCTCTTAATGATAATTTCCAAAAGCATTTCCTCGAAAACTGCCCTAGGCCTCATTCCTATGTCCCATTACACCAGCATCCTCACCTACGAACACGTCCTGTCATTGAAGCAACACAAGGATAGCCCCAGTCTGGGGAACAGCTTGGTGTGTAAGAGACGCAAGGTCAGGATATTTGGGGTGCAGCCCTGCCAGCCTCTCACTGTGCAATCCACCTGACTTCTCTGCCGGATGACAGTGTTGGACTAGGTGGACAAAGTTTCCTTGGGGTTTCCCATCTGTATATTAATAAATCATATCCGATCTTCTCTGGACACAGCTTCCCATGAATGACTTTTTGCCAAAGAGGTGGAAAACCAAAGGAGTATATGCTCGTTGCCACTCTGACTTCTCCAAGGGACCTCCTTGAATGTCCTCTAAGATTGGCCAGCTTTCTTGTGGGCGCTGGGAACAATGTTAATTTGCATCGTTTCTTTAAACATCCAAATGGATACCTTTCAGGTTAAACAAATGAACATGCCATGTGATTGCTTCCAATGATTCACAACCCAAGAATTTGTTTAATAAGCCTTTCTTTCCAAGCTACTTTTGTGACGTTAGAGACCATTTACAACAAAGCTGTCTTCAGTAGTCAAACTTAATCCTTACTACCCTGCCTTTGGGAAAAGAAGGGATTTTATAATGATCACATAAAACCTTATGTGGTTTGAAAGCCCCAAACTCCGGACAAACGTGTGAGGGTCGTATAACAAAAGAAACATGTTACAGAGCTCCCTTCTTTAAGTGTTTTACATGTGGTTTTCTTTTCGGATAGCATCTCCAGCGGAGAGTTTTACCGATTAACACGATTGATTTTCCCAGCCCCAGTGTTCCTGTAAGGGTCGGAGCCAAGAGCCGACACCTAGGATCTGGGTGGTATAGCCAACCAGTGATGGGCGGGTGGGGCACATTCTGGAGGAGTGGAGGAGGAAGGTGGGGGGCATCAGGGCCAAAGGCACCCAGAGCTCGGTCAAAATAGGGCAACCAGATAACTGAATACCCAGGCAATGTACATAATACATGCAAACAAGTGAGTGAAAGTCGACTCTTCAGATGTGCACGTGTGTGGATAGATTGGCTTAGAGAATGACTTCTTCAAGTGCAGAAGCTTTGGGGGAGGTTGTCTCAAACCGTGTTGGGCTATTTGAGCGTTGATCACTCAGGACTGGGGATTTTGTTAGACGCTGGCCCTTTTGAAAGCAGCTCCTACACTTATTACAAAGTGTTTTTGATCCATTTTCAGGAAGGGCTTTGTTTGTAACACGTTGTTGGCAGTTTGGGCAAAATCTTTTAAGTAGTGTGAAGTTCTGGGGAGTGTGCACCTGGGCCGCCAGGAGGAAGGCGTCTCCCCCCTCCTGTGTCCTTCTGGGATGAGCCAGAAGTGCCTGCATTTTTGTGACTTGGAAATTAAAGCAGGAGACATGGGGGTTTTGATGCTGAGGTTGTGATTTGTCCTCATTTGCCTCTGCCTGGGAAACTACACACGAAAATCAAGGCAGGAAAAGCAACCGTACCAAACGTTCTGTCTCAGCCTTCAAAAATATTAATCTGAAAAAGAAACAGTGGTTGTATTCTCTCTAAGGGACACTTCCTCAATCTAGCCCTAGTGCACTGAGCCATTGATTTAAAATAAGATGAGGCAAAGTGAGAGGAACGGTCACCATGCGAGCAGCAAAACTGGTGGTGAGGATGGGGTGGTGGCTGTCTGTCTGATCACTCAATTATCTGACTGTTCGCAGAGATAACTCACTTTGGTCTGCAGAGGCAGGCGTGGCAGAGTGAGGTCCGGGCAGTCCCTCCATCTGTCTCACTCGCAGCCACTGGACACGAGGCCCTCCTTGGTCCAGGAGGCCTCTGGACACAAAGAGGACAGAGATCTCACTCCTGGTGGGGAGGGAGAAGAGGCATGACCCATGTCCCTCCCCCATGACCTCAGCATTACGTCCTTTCAACACTGCGTCCCCAGAGTTGAAACAAGTTCTATCTCCAGCTTCCCCTGGGGGAAAAAAAAATCCCAGAGAAGGGCTCTGATTGGCCCAGCACACGTAAGTACACCAAACTCTGGACCAGTCACGGTGGCCAGAGGAATGAGCCAGTCACGTGCACCCATGTGGCCAGGAGAACAGGTGTGGCAAGGAAGGAAGGGAGATGGTAAGGGCAAGATTACCGCGAGGTATGGAGCCACCAACTTGGGCTGTACCTGCTCACAGTGATGGAGCGCCTACTGTGTGCCAGGCCCAGGCTCTGCAGCATGGACTCACCTGCTGCCTCTTCAGTCTTCACACCCATTCATCACCAGAGGCTTGTGGAGGGGGTGGCGAGCCAGCAGGGGGCGGCTCTCTGCTTCTGGCAGCCCCGTCTCCCCCAGTCCCCTGTGGATGTGACTCTGTGCAGTGGAGACTTCTACCACGTCCGTGGACAAGGGGGCCTGTTTCATGGAGCTGGACGGAAGAGACAACTTGGTGCTGGCTCAGGACACTCTCCTAGAGCTGGACTCCCCCCTCCAAGGCCAAGCAAAGCATTGCCAAACCTGCACCTCATTTCTTTGTCTTAAGGATTAATCTTTTTAAAAAAATTTTTTGATGTTTATTTATTTTTGAGAGACAGAGAGACAGCACGAATGGGGGAGGGGGTGGAGAGAGACAGAGACACAGAATCTAAAGCAGGCTCCAGGCTCTGAGCTGTCCACACACAGCCCGACACGGGGCTTGAGGTCACAAACTGTGAGATCATGACCTGAGCTGAAGTCAGATGCTTAACCGACTGAACCCCCCAGGTTCCCCAAGGATTAATCGTAACGAGCACATTTATTGGAGATTCATTGAGTTACTCAGGCACTAGAAAGATAGGACTCATAGAAATTAGTAATAAAAATAGCAAAAAAAAAAATATCCATTGTTTGTTAAGTGGCAGGCCTTGTGCTGAGGGCTCGATGCTCCATCAGCTTTTTGAATTTTCACAACAACATGCGAGGTAGGCGACATCATTATCGCAGTTTTACAATTGAGGAAACAGAGTGGTTGAGTAACTTGGGAAAGTCACACAGCAATGAGGATTGGAATGCTCACACCAGGTTTACTGTGTCTTTTACTTGTAGAAGGAGTTGGAAAGTGAGCACTGCATTTCCTGCGGTTCACAGAGGACATTCATGGCTCTTGCCTGCAAGCTCTACTTCCTTTGTGTGTGGCAGATCTTCCCTCAGTCGCCACGCTAGACCCATCAGCCTCTTGCCTGGGTGCACGTTCAGTTAGCTCCTGCTGGGTCACCGAGCAGACACAATGTGACTCTGGGTCATGGCCATCTTTGCTGGGAGGGGATCCCACGGAGTAGGGAGAAATGGCGGAGACTCCACCGTGGAGCCCCTGGATCCAGCTAGATCTGAAGGTAGTCCCTATGGGCTTCTCATATCTGTGTGGCAGTCAGTTCTTTTGTTTGAATAAGCAAGTCTGACTTGGGCTTCTGGCATTTGTTACCAATGCAACTGTCCCCTGGACACCGTGCTACTTGTTTTTACATGTGTATCCTTTTAAAAACCTGCAGGTTTGTGGGGCCCCTGGGTGGCTCAGTCGGTTGAGCATCCGACTTCGGCTCAGGTCATGATCTCGCGGTCCGTGAGTTCGAGCCCCACATCAGGCTCTGTGCTGACTGCTCAGAGCCTGTTGCAGATTCTGTGTCTCCCTCTCTCTCTGACCCTCCCCCATTCATGCTGTCTCTCCCTGTCTCAAAAATAAATAAACGTTAAAAAAAAAAAAAATTATTGGTAAAAAAAAAACCTGCAGGTTTGTGAAGTATCAGTACACCCATTCTATAGGTGAGGAAATTGAGGGCTTAAAGCGTCAAGTTACTTGTTCAAAGTGATTCAGCCAGGAAAGGACAGAGCAGGACTTACTTGTGTCGAGTTATTGATGCATATTAAGAATATTCCCACTCCCTCTGCATATAGGATTGGGGCAGGGACAGGGAAAGAAGAAAGAGAAGAGAGAGAGAGGAGGGAGGGAGGGAGCAAGTGAGTGAGAAAGACAGAGAGACAGAGAAAAGGCTCTGTGTTAGCATTTTTGAATTGAGGAATTTAAAATCTTTTGGTGGCAAGTTATGATGGTGTATTTCTAGAGCTTAGGAATTTCATCCTACTATTTGTTCTTCAAATAAAAGAATCAGAGTTGCTGACTTAGTTTAAACCAACTCCAAAGACTGTAGAGTTGACTGCTGATTAAAAACTTGTCTTTCTTGGTCTGGGAAGGAAATAGGGGAGGTGACTTTGCCTCGCACGTCTCCTCTTGCAAATCTCATTTTCATTTGCGGTGCTTGAGAATGTCGATGATTGGGAAAATATAACCTGATTATTAGCAAGCTACAAATTGTAACTGAGCATTTGCTGTGGCATCTACCCCTGCTTGTCTGATAAAAATAAATTGGAAGAAGTCTAAATTTGAAATTAAAGGTGGGGGCGCCTGGGTGGCTCAGTCGGTTAAGCGTCCGACTTCAGCTCAGGTCACGATCTCACGGTCCGTGAGTTCGAGCCCCTCGTCAGGCTCTGGGCTGATGGCTCGGAGCCTGGAGCCTGTTTCCGATTCTGTGTCTCCCTCTCTCTCTGCCCCTCTCCCGTTCATGCTCTGTCTCTCTCTGTCCCAAAAATAAATAAAACAAAACAAAACAAAACAAAAAAAAAAAAAACGTTGAAATTAAAGGTGATTTTGGAATCATTAGTCTTGCGGTTTTTCTGGCCGCCCCCTGCTAGAGAGTCCGTGGGCTAATTCTAGACTACTACAGGCTCCTAGATGAATAGAATCTCCAGGCAATCGGAATGTGAAAGCCCACTTCTGATTCAACGCGCTTCGCCATTTGTGAACCGAACATGAATCTTTTAACAAGTAAGCAAATTTGCAGCCATTTCTGCTTTCTTGCAGAGCCGCGTGGCCACGGGTAATGCCCACACCTGTATTCCTCCACATTCCTCATCCTGCATTGTCTCCTTTCCTTTCAGTTCTGCTCTCAAAACTCTTTTCCAACTCATCCTTCCTGATTGTTGCCTTCTTCTTACATATTCTACAGCCGACGCCCTGTGCCTGCCGAGCACCCGGAGGTGGCTGATGGCGGGATGGGGTGGCGGCAGGAAGGAAGCTTGCCTCTCCTAATTTTCTTACCCACAGCAAGATGTTCAGATTCCCATCGACTTAGAAATGAAGCTGTTGGAATTGGGTCCAAGCCTGCATCTTGCATCAGTGGAGATGGGTATTACGATTGCCGTGTTGAAATGTGTGCTCAGATGCACTGGGAGTTTCATACTATTTTTCAAACTTCCAAATAGATAATGTCAGAACATTTCTGAAATGGGATACTAACATCAAGATATACTGCGCCAATCAGCCAGCGTCAGGCCAAGCGGAGCGCAGGGGGAGGGTCTAGCACGCTACTAGAGAATTTCCATCTCCACTGCCTATGTCAACAGCTTGGCAACTTAGCTCCTAGATTGCTTTATGGCTTCAGGAGCAATTCTCAGTCGGCTCCCTGTGCTGTACTCAGCTCGGTGTTCAAAAGCCAAGGAATTAGATATGCTGTCATTTATAAAACTGTTTATGAAAGTATCTTTTTTGAATGGTTCAAAAATCCAAAAGGAGCCAAACTTTGACAGTTTAAGACAACAGCAAGAGGGCCCTGGCGATCTCCGGAGTGCAGACTCGGCCGAGGAGGCTCTCTTGTTGAAAATGCAATTTCTTTTCCGAGAATTTCTTCCAGCCTGTGATGCTTCGTTGGAAACTTTGCCTCTTTGAAAGGATTTCTCCACTGTGAAGCAGCTGACAAAGGTCATATTACAAATATGTTTCAGGGGTGATAACATTTTGATTAGATATGCAAGAATCCTCTACCCTTCCCTGGGATGTCATATTCTAACATTTTCCATTATTTTAAGAAAATCATGTAAGTTGAGACTATTCCACAATAAGAACGAGAATTTTGTGGCTTATTTTCTTTGCTGTAATGTGCCAGCACCGTGGGCATCGTTGCAGGGAATAAATGACTCTTCCCCAATAAACCAAATGCCTGAAGAAGCCCCTGGAGGAGGCAGGGATGTCCATAAAAGTTGAAATGGATTTCATAATATGGTATTCAATTTAGTATAATAAGTAGAATTCAAAAATAATCCAATTCTCCAAACGAAAATACCTCTGCTACTTTATCCCAGAACCAAGCAGATATGGTTTAATATGTGCCAAAATACATTCACGAAATTATGTTTTCCTCCATTTAAGTCATTAGTTACCTAAAAAATTAGAAATCTCTTTTCCTGCCTGTCTCCCTTTCTCTCTCTCTCTCTCTCTCTCTCTCTCTCTCTCTCTCTCCCTCTCTCACTCTCTCTCTTAGCTTGAAAAATTAGCTCCTTGAAGACAACTACCAGAAAGCATTTATCAAAAGGCCAATTCTGGTTCTGCGGCTCATGGAGAAAAGGTCCGTGTGTGCACTTTTCTAGCTCTTCCTCAAAGATTCTCACCAACAGAAAATGTTTCAAAACTGATACCAGTAAGCTACCAGCATTAATTGTTCTCTGGTACTGGTGTTGCTGTGAAAAACAAAGCACTGGGGCTCAGCGTTAGAAGACAAAGCAAGAGGCCGGTTAGAATTTTGACAGATTACATCTGGTGCACAGAAGAAAGCGTGGGCCCTTTGAGGGGCCATGGAAACACCTCGAGGATGACAGAAATGGGCTCTGGGCTCTTGTACCACTGGGTCTGATGAAAACTCAGCGCAGAGACAAGAGAGCAGGGAAAATGAAGAAGGATGAGGGGCCCCTCAATCCACAAAGGTGTTAAAACTCGTAGTTTCAACAAATGGGATGCTTCTAAATGATGTCCCCAGAAATCAGATGATCTAATAAACACTGCAAAGTATGCATTTACCAACATAAAACTTATACATCTCATTTCGGAAACTGAAGGTTTGGGCGTTTGTTTCACATTCTCTTTTTTATTTCATCCCTAAACTTTTAATAACATAGAAATGAAAATAATTGGCACATAATCTGATGCTATTTAATGATTATGCTTTTGTAAAATGTTCATGCATCTACATTTCATTTTGTTCTTAAGCAAAATGATCCTTAAGCAGTAAGTAAAATTATTTGAATGTCTAATTCAAAAGATACCTGATAATAAGATTAATTTTTTTTTTGAATTAGCAACCAAATGCCAAATTTTCTAGGTGTGTTCCCTCCTCCTCCCCACTGAGGGTCAAAGGCTATGCCTAGTGTTTTCAGGTTCTCCCTGAATTCTTTGTCCAGTGATTGGAACTGATGAAATTTAGCTCCCTTTGAGCCAAGGGAGTTGTGTTTACTACAGAGCCAAAAGGAACCTTTAAATAACAAAATCCCTTAGTATGTTTTGGTGTGTCCAGAAGCCAAAAGTGGCAGCATCGTCACCCAGGACGTGCTCTAGGCGGGAACCCGGAGACTTGGCTGTTCCTTCCAGTTACGGTGTTCTCTGGCTCTGTTACCTTCTGTAAGTTCCTCAGCCACACAAAGCCTCGGTCTTACTGTCCATAACGTGTAGATAATAATATCTGACTCACTGCAGGTTTGCAACTGAATGCGATGAAGTCAGTGGAACTGTCTGCACAGCAAGCCCGTGACCACGCCAGGCGCTGTCACTGGCTTCCTTCAGAAAGGACCTCCCGGTGCTGGTTGTAGAATCTTGCAGCACTTGGGACGTGCAGCGCCTTGTCGGTGCTCAGGACGCCTTCACGCACATCACGGGTTCTTCTCATAGTATCTGCAAGAGCCAGGTTCACGTCTCTCCTCACCCACGCCGGGCACCCGTGGCCTCTTCTGCATCTCACCGAGCCTGCCCTGCTTCGGTGCACCACGTCTTTGTGGAAAGCCCCCAGCAGCCTCCCCGCCGCAGCCGTCCCGACCCTGGCACACCGCACAAGCCTCTCTTGGCAGACGCTGTGTGTCCTGTCTACAGCTGGGCCACAGGCTCATTGGCGGCGGTACTGGTCCTATTGATATTTGGATCTCTAGCCCAGGCATTTACTTGGTGGCTATAAATGGTAAGAACTGATTAATTGATTAGATAAAAGAACGAATGGATGAGGCAATGGTCATATTCATACTTAGACAAAATCGCAAACACGAACTCTGGCAGAAACCCACTTTTTTGCTGTTCTGATGCTGCTGGTGGTTTCTTCCTAAACAAATGCACTGAGAAGGAGCGCGAGGTCTGTTCTTTCCTCCAGTCCTTCTCCCGGGGCTTTCATGTAAATCTGCACCATCTCATAGCCAAGTAATTTCAAGAGGCTGTAACTGGTCTCTGCTGCTGGTGTCCCTTTTACAGACCAGGCTGCATGTGCCCAAGGTCAGCCTGATGAAACTTCAGTATAGTCAGGGACCCGGGCCCTGCCCAACCTTGCCCTGTTCTTCCTCTGCAAGTTTACCTCCCAAGCATCCCTGAAGAACTCAGGGCTCCAGCCAAACCCCGAAGCAAGGCAGCCCTTGGCCATGATAGTGTGTGCCCCTCCCTACTTCCTACTCCCCACCTGGGTGGTAACAGCTAAGTCCACTGGACGTGCGAGGCTGGGACTTGTTCCCCCCCTCTGGGTGTGTCCTCAGCACCCGGAATAGTGTCTGATGCATGAGGGGCTTAATAAACATTTGATGGGTAAACAAACAAATGAAGGAATGCGTGAAACCATTAAGGACTAATGCTATAGGCCAAACTCCAGAGGTGGAGAAGGTGAGAAGAAGGCCTCTGGGACTCAGCGAGGAATGGAGAGGGGAAATCGGTCTAGAATGACAGCGGGGTTGCTAGGGAAGGCTGTCTGGGGGGATCAGGAAGTCAAGAGAACATGGAACGATACACTGGCCAGAGGGAGCCCACATAGGCTCTTGAGCCAGATGTGGACAAGAAGTCTAGGGTATCTGGCTGTGTGTGCTGGTCACCCACGTATTCCCCCTGGGACAAGACTGGCTATCCAAAACACAAGGGACAAGGACAAAGGCCAACTCATTCCAATGAGCAAGGGAAACCTTCAGGAGGAAAGCTTCAAATAATGACTAGTGTTTTAAAATCTTTTTTTTTTCCTTATCAAATCTATGAGAAAAATATGTATGCAAGAGCTATAATAATACAGTAATTATTGGCCCTTCCTAATTTAATTTTCTGTTTAATTTTTTTAAAAAAATCAGAACTCTATATGAAAATGGCATCCACAGCGTGTAATGGGGGGATTTTTACCAAGACTGACCTCTGCTGTCACTCTACTGCCTGGAACCCCAATGCCAATTACAAGCTGCCATTTAAGGAAGAGAATTCCTTGGGAAGACCTCTCTAGGCTGCTGACAATGTCACAGAAATGTGCTTTCCACCTCTGGGCCCGATGTTTTGGCTTCAACTAATTCTCCTGAAATTGGGCAACCTCATTAACGTGGAGAAGGTAGCTCTTTGTGAATTCACAATTAGAAGCCCCTGCTTTTAAAAAAAAAAAAAAAAATCTGTGCACAATCTTTCCCAACTATAAAATCATTTCCATTCTCTACCCATCAGGTTTTCAAATGGATTTTGTAGATGTGCAAAAACTCCAAACAAATCTATTAAAAAAAAAAAAAAAGATGTCAGGCTGAAAATAAGGAAAATCAGAACAGGAGAAGAGAGCACAATCTGTCAATGCCCCCTGGCCTTCACAACAGCCCCGTTCTTATGATTAACCTGCACTACTCCCCATAAACTCTAAATCATTCTCACCTTCCCGGGAGTTTGTAAGCCAGACAATTGTTAAGGGGAGCAACTCATAATATTACTGCAAAATTTCACAGTTGAAAGTCAAATGGCAATGATTTTGCTCTGCCAGCCTGACAACCACCTTGACCATGTGGATAGAAGTGCCTGGACAGTGAACATGGAATGCGATGTTGGTACAAACAACTCTTCAGTTTAAAACACGTGAGGACGTCCTCATGGAGGACATCCGTGCACTTTTTCTCAATCAAAAGTCTAGCATTATAATAGCTGGAAAACTAATGCCAACAGCAACACAAAACCCCCATGAATTATGCTGTGTCTGACATATACATACATACAGCTGGCTCACGAGATTCTGGAGGCTAAGTCCCAAGATCTGCAGATGGCAAGCTGGGACCCAGGAGAAGAGCCAATGGTGTCGTTCTAGCCTGAGTCTGAGTCCAAAGGCAGGAGGAGACCATTGTCCCAGCTCCAAGCTAATTTCCCCTTACTTCGCCTTTCATTCTGTTCAGGCCTTCAATGGGTTGGATGAATCCTACCCACAATGGGGACGGCAATTTTTATCACTTGGTCTACTGATTCAAATGCTTATCTCATCCAGAAACACCCACATAGACACCTGGAAAAATATTTAACCTAATATCCGGGCACCCTGTGGCCCAGTCAAGTTAACATAAGACATTAACTGGTATTTAAAAGGATTCAGCATGATTTAACAAACGGGTTGGCTGCTTTAACTCACTTCTCCACCATCTGTAACTTAGACCACACAGCATGAGATCTTGTATCGAAACTTGGTTCTTGGGCTATTTCTTAAAGAGGCCCCTTCCCCATGGGCATATAGATGCTACAGGTCTTTTCACTGACAGTCCCTAAAGAGAACTAGAGAAGGCATGCGTTTTCCCACATCCACGTAGTTTTAAAATGAGAGCTACTGTTCACCTGTTGAGATGTGTGGAGTATTCGCCACTTAAACACTTGCTGTGCTTCTCATTATGTCTAGTGAGAACCTCACATCTACTGACCGGAACTCTGTTCTCCCCTCCCCGGCCTTTCCGTTGTTCCTTCCTCTCTTTCTTCAGCAAGTCGAGCACCTGCTGTGGGCACAGCAAGGAGAAAGCAGACTCGAGAAGAGGAAGACAGGGGAAGACACTCCCTTATCTATCATCTGGGGCTTTCATTCATTCATCATTCACTTTGGAAACATCATTTGTCCTTTGGCTGGTGGAGTGGGGGGGGGGGTAACACGCCTGAAACAATAATATCAAGGTGACACAAGAGAATGAGGTTTAGGATCATCTGGACACAAGCATGGAACTAGCAGGTGATTGGGGTAGAGAAGAAAGATGGGCTAGATGTATGTCCATGAACTGACGACAAAGTTGTGGAGGCAACAGACAGTGACGTGGG
The DNA here is from genome assembly GCF_023721935.1 of Panthera uncia. Taxonomy (NCBI): domain Eukaryota; kingdom Metazoa; phylum Chordata; class Mammalia; order Carnivora; family Felidae; genus Panthera; species Panthera uncia. The sequence continues at coordinate 81,834,945 of NC_064818.1, read as the reverse complement.
AGCCCAAACAACCAGCAGCAGATGAGACGAGCTTAGAACAACAGGAAGGAAGCACCATTGCACTCGGTGAATACGTGAGAACACGGTGTGCACCACCCCGTGCATGGGTGCACAGACACTGGCCCTGTCTCGGGGATCCCCAGCGCCACGGGGACCAGCCTGGCCTGAGTCAGAGAGGCCCTGTGACTCCCTCTTTCCCAGACCTCTTCGTTTTGTCCCCAACTCTTCTTTTTCAAAATCTCTCTCTCTCCCTCTCTTTAGTTTTTATTTAAAAAAAAAATTTTTTTTTAACGTTTATTTATTTTTGAGACAGAGAGAGACAGAGCATGAACGAGGGAGGGTCAGAGAGAGGGAGACACAGAATCAGAAGCAGGCTCCAGGCTCCGAGCTGTCAGCACAGAGCCCGATGCGGGGCTCGAACTCACGGACCGCGAGATCGTGACCTGAGCCGAAGTCGGCTGCCCAACTGACTGAGCCACCCAGGCGCCCCTCTCTTTAGTTTTTAAAATTTTGGTAAAATACACACAACATAAAATTTGCCACCTGGACCATTTTTCAGTGTCTAGTTCAGTGGTATTAAGTATGTTCACGTTGTTGGAAGCCATCCTCACCATCGATGTGCAGAACTCTTTTCACGTCGCAAAACTGAGACTTTGTCTCCACTAAACAAAAACTCATCATTCTCCCTCCTTTTGCCCCTGGAAACTGCCATCCTGCTTCCTGTCTGTACAAATTTGGTTACTCTATCTCCTATAAGTGAAATCACGCAATATTTGTCCTTTTGTGACTGACTCATAATGTCCTCGATGCATGTTATAGCAGATGTCAGAATGCCCTTCCTGTTTAGGGCTGAATAATATTCCACTCTCTGGATTTTCCACATTTTGCTTATTCATTAACCCATTGATTGACACTTGGGTTGTTTCTTCCTTTCGGCTGTTGTGAATAATGCTGCTATAGGATGAACGTATAATCACCTCTGTGCGATCCTGCTTTTTTGGTTTGGGCTACATATTCAGAAGTGGGATTGCCGGATGATATTTTATCTTTCATGTTTTGACCAACTGCCATACTGTTTTCCATAGAGGCTACACCATTTTACCTTCCCACCAACAGTGCACAAGTGTTCCAATTTCTCCACATCTTCACTTGTTATTTCTGTTTTTTGTTTTACTGATAACCATCCTGACATGTTTGTCCCCAACTCTAGATGTGAGGTGCCCCGGGACTCAGTCCTTGGACTCTCTTCTGTCTATCCTCACTTCCTTTCTGGTTCCTGGCAGAATATCCTTGTGCTAATGGCTTGTGGATACGTGTCCCTAGCCCAGCTCCCTCTACTTTCCCCTCTTGCGAAATCCGGACCCATTCATCTCGCTGCCTACCAGCTTCCCTCTGGATGACTAAAAGACATCTCAGACTCAACATCTGCAAACCCCAATTCCTGATCTTTACCCCCTGCCACCCCCCCCACCTGAAACTGTTCTACCCACAGCTTCCCCATCTCAGATGGTGGCAAGCCCAGCCCTCCAGGTGGTACTCCCCATAGACCTGGGCCGAAGGGACATTTCAGAGGGATCCTTACTTAGAGGGCCCCTCATACTGAGTGAGCACGTGCGTGAGGGAACACACACGTGTGCACACCACTTTCTCAAGAACATGTGTGATTCAGGGCTTGGCACTGGCCTCTCAAGCCTGATACCATTCGGGCCCCAGGACCCCCACATGTCTGTCCTAGTCACTGTCTGAGCGTCATGGAGCTTTGTGATAGAGGAGAGCAAGGACAATGTATTAACTTGTTAAATCCTTCTTTTAAGCAGGGATAGAATAGATTCTTGCATAATGAAGAATCACTCCCCAGTAGTGCCCGGTGTCCATTTTCTTCTTGTCTTCCTGTCCTGATTTGTAATTCCGAGGGTACTCACACATGAGCACGGCACTCGTCACAGTGATCTGTGGTTGCTAAGGAGCCATGGTTTGCAATATTAGACAATTCGTAGTCTCACATTTGCATACAGGTAAGTCTAGAGATAGCCTGCGCGGCCCGAGATAATGTTTCTTTACGTTGCCGACGGGGTGAACAATGCCTAACGGTCACGATAGTTTCCTTTTATCAAAATATTTCATACATTTTCATCAAACATTCAAAAACTCAAATAAAAATTTCAGCTCTAATTAAATTGAGTCCAATGATAAAATTATTTTGCTTTTTAATTTTAAAAGCTGATTTTGAGCCTTAGAAGCAAAATCATGAAAAACAATTTTAGTTATTTTTTACATTTGATTTACATTTTTGACGAAAATACACTCCAGGTTCATGCCCTTGAATGCAATTTAGTTTTGGGTTCTCTAGATCACTAATGGAAACAGAAGACAGATTATGGTAAAATGTTGATGATACAACATAACTAATGATTGTACAGAATGGGGCAAGAAAAGTAAATTTATGGGAAAAGCACAGACTGATGGGTAAGTTATATATATATTTTTTCCTTCTTCAAATCTTACTGGTCCACGAGCAGAACACTCAGACTTGTGCAGTAGTATTGAGTTCAGTCATTGCCATTTGTCAGCCTTCTGCCACACAAAAACCCTAGCTTTTCCCTTATTTTTCCATGTCATCATCATGAAAGCAAGAGGATAGCGAACATTTACAAGTTCGCTAGCTCAATTTATTCTTCTTCCCATTGAGGCTTGTGGTCTGGGCGCTTGCACACGTGCTGGGGTAGGAAGCCCCCCACAAGACCAGCCTCCTGAGTCTTCTCTTTCAGGCCCTTTATCTGCTATGGCAAGTACACCTGTGGCTGGATCTTCAGCTGCATGCAAGGTTGGCCCAAGTTGCCATCTGTTGGCATCGATCACATAGTGACTCGGGATCGGCCACTCCTCTCTGCAGACTCTCCCTGTCGGCCAGGGCAGACCTTGAATCCAGCTGGCACCTGTGGCCCCTGTGCTCAGACCTTCTCTTGGCTCCCTGTCAGCTCCACTCCTCTCCTTTCCCTTCTAGGCCCTGCCTCCACCCTCCTATCACCATGACCACATCCCTACCTTCCTCCACATCACTCCCCCAAACTGTCTCAGGGCTCCAGCACTGACCGCTCCCTGTCCCTGAACACTGTTCCTTCTAGCACCCTGGCTACCCCTCACCTCCTTCCAGTCTCAGCTCAATACCACCTTCTGACAGAGGCCCTACCTGAGGGCCCTTTCTCTCAGTTGCACCCCTCTCTGGGCTACCCAGCCACCCCAACCTGCTCTGATTCTTGTCCAGAACCCAAGGTGATCTCTAACTGACTGGGTTATTGCCTTGTGTTTGCTGACCCTTCCCACTTAAAGATAAGCTCCAGGAGGGCAGAGAATTTTCCTGCTCTATTCTCTGGGAGCATCCTATCATATGTTGATCCTGAACAAATATGAACTGAAGGAGCAAAAGTGTGAAAAAAGTGTTCTCCAGCTGGGAGTCCAGGTCAATGCGAGGTCAGAGCTGGGGATCCCTTAGTCCAGCAGCTTCTGGCAGAATCCCAAGAGTAGGAGAAGCCCGTCTTCTGATGGAACTTGAGGTCAACCTCACAAGCAGACACAGGCCTTGCCAAGCTGGCTACTAAAGAGGGTGGCACAAGGGTGCCTGGGCGCTGTTGTTTGCAAAGCCCTGGGCCGGCACGGACCCCTCTGGAACAAATAAACACTGGAAGACCCAGAGAACGCCTAAGTCTTGACACAGGCTCTGCGCGTTGCCAAGAACAAGCCCGGGTAGGTGATGGTCTTGGCCAGAATGTTGGCCACTGCTGTCCTGTCGTCCTAGAAGGGCCTCCACTCTAGACCACAGAATGGAACTCGAGCCCACTAAGGGAGCCCCCGGTCCTGAGCAATGGACCAGCCTGAGGAAGAAGACACTGAGAACTTGCTTGCCAGATGATCTGGCGTAGAGAGAGACTAGAATTTGGGAGAAGGCTTACCCTGGGCCCTTCCCAGCAGGTCAAGGCCAAGGCCAAGGCGCCCAGGCAGCCACCCCATCTCGGCTCCTGCTGTGGCCTCCTAGCATTGCTAGATTAGCAGAAAGGATTTTTAGTATACCGGTGTTCCAAATATCGCCTGTGTAGTGTGTCTGAAATGCACAGTGACCTGAACACACTGAATTTTATCTGGCAGTCCCACCTCCAGGCCATTGCCAGGGGGCAGGGGCCCAGCTCCATCACCCGCCTCCAGGATCACCTCCCTCCTCCCCCACAAACCCCAGGCCCAGGCCTCCGGCTACCCTGCCTCCTCAGCAACATGGGAGAGAAGTCCTTTCATCTCTCCTTGGGATGAGCCTCTGACCCCACAGCTGGGCTCTTCCAGCCAAAGGCTGCATGAGGCTTAAATTCAGAAAACACCTCAAACCTGGAAGGGAGCATTTACTTTTTCCCTGGACAAAGACACCTGAACTCAGAGCAGCCTGGCTGATCTTCCTGGGAGATGGAAGGGAAACTGTGCTCTCCCTCCCTCCCTTCCTTCCTTCCCTCCTTCCTTCATTTCTCTTTCTTTCTTTCTTTCTTTCTTTCTTTCTTTCTTTCTTTCTTTCCCCCTCCCTCCATCCCTCCCTCCCTTTTTCTTTCTTTCTTTCTTTCTTTCTTTCTTTCATTCTTTCTTTCTTTCTTTCTTCTTTTTTTTCACTGAGACATTGACAGCCGTGGAAAATACAAAATACGGGTTATTTTGCCAATAACTGACCCTCTTACACTAAGTGCTAGAGAATTGGAATATCTGGAACATACTGAAGCCTATGTCCAATGTAATTCAATCTTGGATGATTCTGAAAGTACAGTGTGATTCTGGCAGACCTGCGGACGATGTGATCGCAGGGCAAGTAGGTGGCTGTGACCTCAGGTCCCATCACCAGAACTGGAGCCGTGACGAGTCTGGGCTGCAAGAAGGACTCTCGGCAGAATGGCCGCTATTTCATCATCCTGAACGGGCTTGTGTCTAGAGTCCAGCCAGGGGAATGAGTGATTTCTATTTCTTTCTTTAGCAGGAAAAACAAAAGCAAAAAAACATTTGCTAATGAGAAAAAAAGCCCATGTTGCACAACAAAAGAGTGCTCTGACCCATTCCCCAGGGACCCCTCGGCAGCCTTGGGGGGAAGGGGGAGGAGTCACTGACCAAGCTTTTCTGGCAGGTGTGGTCTAGGTAGCCGAACAAGCAAATCACATCTATAATTAGAATTATATGCAAAATGAAAAGACTCTTTAAGGAACATCTCTGGGTCCTCATCATCTTAAGTATCGGTTTCCATGGAAGCCAGCGAGCGCGGCTCCAAAAATCTGAGTGCTGAGCTGTACTCGCCCACTTGCTGCTGAGGGCTCTTTTAAATAAAGTTGCCTTTTTCCTTTGGTTTCTGAATCAACATAAACCTGGGTTTTTAGTGCAAAATCCTGATTTCAAGGTTAGTGATGCCACACTAAATTAATGCAGTCTGTGCGCCAGCCCACACCAGCCCGCAAAGCCAGGGATACTCCTGTCTTCTGAAAGCTTGACATTTGGTTTTCATCATGAACTTAAAGGTCAAGAGCTACAGACGGATCAGGGTACCTGCCTGAGTTTACATTTACATGCATTTTATTTTATTCCCACACGCGCTTTTTATGAGATCCATCACGGGAATAAAACTGTAGCGCTCCCGTCATCTCCAGGCTGGCCAGACTGGGAAAGCTGTCAAGCTGCTATCTCGACATAATTTGAATTAAAATAAGAAATATATGCTGATTTGATATTTTCAAAAGCAAAAGCTTTCAGCGTCACATGGGCGAGCACTGGCCAGGATGGAGCGAGCACAAATTTCTTGATGTAACTTACTTCTCAGTGTCGTTCGGGGGCTGGACTGCCCTAGACAGTCCATTTAAAGCCGTAGACACCTCACCCTCCAGGTAACCCAAACGTGATCAGCCGGGGATCGATTCAGAATTGGTGGGAACAGGTGCTTGCTCCTTTCCTTCACAAATGAATTGTTGTTGGTTGTTGTTGGTATGTGTGTTTTCCTGTTCAAGGTAAGCAGGCTCCGGTACCACTGCACCCTTTTCTGTGTGTGTGATACCAAATAACATTTAATTTTTACCAAAATACCTGTGGAGCTGACAGAGCATGGTGCATTCATTTTCCTTGATTTTGTAGTGAGGGAAAAGGCTAGCATGAATAATTCAAAAATAATGCTGAGACTGTTAAGATTTAGTATTGGAGAGGTCATCACAGTTGGGAGAAATGAGCTAGGAGACTTACTATTCCACGATCTTTGAATCTCAAGGTGACATCATTATTATTTCTCTATATCTATAATGTGGTGCTGCAACCTGCTTATTGCTGTGTTTCTCATGTAGGGGAGAAAGATCAATTACATACAGACCTCAAAATGTGAACCATAAGCACAGTACCCAATAAAACTGTCATTAACAGTCCCCACAATTTTAGCTGCATGCTTCCAGGTCAAGCTGCTTTAAAAATGATAACTGACATTGGAAGGTTGAAGAAAGAGCGTTCGTTCTAAAGGGAGCCGTTTCTTAGCCAAATCACTGAAACTCTATAATAACACTTGCTAATTTTGGTCTGAACTGGCAAAAGTATCCTCATGACAAGCTTAGCACTGAGGATACTTAGAAGAATGAACCCCAACTCCGGCATCCCCCTTTGAAAAATAGGTTTGTTATGGATCGACACTGAGAACAAGCACTCTAGAGCAAGCATAAAGCAGTCCCATGCAATCATCTTTAATTTATTCCGATTTTCAACCAGGAGCGGAAAGATAGCACCAAAAAAAAAAAAATGCATACTAGTGTAGTGTTTACAGCGTTTCTGATACCATTTGTTACCGCCACATAATCAGCAATAAATCTTGCTTTCTCCAGAACGGGATTAAAACACACCTCTACGTTCAAAAATATTAAAATGGAATAGAGCTATTACTACTGCAGAATCCCTTTTTTTCCTGCCCCCAAAGGGTCCCTGTGTGTTTAAAACATCTTTTTTTTTTTAACTTCACAGAATTTTACAAGTGTACCCACTAGCTTACTTGTTAATTAAAACATTCCCGTTGGTGCCAGACCTCTGAAACGTCACATTTGGCTCACAGGTTTGCCAGTGTGCAGCATCTGGGTATACAGGTACTGTGGGTTTCTTGTTCAAGGGGTGCAGAGACCCATTGCCAACCTCCATCCCCCGCAGCCAGGTGCACGTTCAGCTCAAGGGCCCCCTGACTCTTGGCGGGTGGTTGCCTACAAGATACCCCTGGATCCCGTACCCAGAACACGCTGAGGGCTTGTAAGGGACTTTTGATTATGATAAGTTATTTCCGCACCTGCGATTTGTGTTAAGTCTGTTTCATTATTACAGTATCATGGTTAACGCTATCACTCTTTGCTTTCATTTTATTTAGAATTTTCTGATTTGATGTGTCTCGCGGAACAACGATCTGTGAGTTAAAGTGAGATCTGTCCGTGGCAGTCACGCTGCTTGACTTCCCAGAAGGCATTTCTTCTTGGCCTCCTTCCTCCTTCGTCCTGTTTCTACCTCTTTCCAAGACGGGGGGCTGGCTGAGGCTGCTGCATGGAAGGATGGCTGGCCCCGGGTGCCTGCGTGGGCCGCAGAGCTCCTGACTTTGCACTCCCAGATCTGCTGTCCACCGGCTTCCCTCTGTGGACCCGTGAGGCCTGCATTAGCCAGCCGCACTGAGCCGGTTCCTAAGTCTTAGGTCCCAATGTGGCCTGGTTGCTTCGTGAAACTGCAGGAGGCTGTGAGGACCGCCGGCCCAGCCGCTGCTCGAACTGGGGAAGGAATGACCAAACCCCACGAGCTCTGCAAATGTGCTGCAGGATGGGCTGGGTGCTGGCGGCTGGTAATGTTTAGCAGAGGAAACACAGAATTCGTTTTCCTCAAAACATCAAAGGAAAATTAGGGGCGCCTGGGTGGCTCTGTCGGTTAAGCGTCTGACTTCGGCTCAGGTCATGATCTCACAGTTCCTGAGTTCGAGCCCCACGTCGGGCTCTGTGCTGACAGCTCGGAGCCTGGAGCTTGCTTCGGATTCTCTGTCTCCCTTCTCTCTGCCCTTCCCCTGCTCCTGCTCTGTCTCTCTCTATCTCTCAAAAATAAGTAAATGTTAAAAAAAAAAATCGAAGGAAAATTAATGGCATGGTGCACATAGGAGTTGAGGACAAAGGCATAAAACGTAACGACATAAATACCCATTTGCAGCCTACAATGTGCACGGGGATCTTTCTCTACAGATTCTCAGAATTCTCCACCTCCAAGCAGAAGCCCCCAGAGCAGAGGGGCATCACCTGAAGGTCCTGTGGTTCTCCCAGCAAAGGGCCGACCCTGACATCTGTCCAGTGCCCCACACAGTCACTTGGTCCCTGGATTCATTTCCTGCGGCTGCCGTAGCAAAGCACTACCAACTGGGCGGCTTAAAACAGAAACTGATTCCCTCATGGCTCTGGAGAACAGAGTCCAAAATCAAGGTGTCAGCATCTCAGGAGGCTCAGAAGAACTTTCCAGGCCTCTGTCCCAACTCCTGGCAGCTTCTGGCAAACCTCGGTGCCTCAGGCTTGCAGACTCCAATTTCTGCCTCCATTATCTCTGTGTCAGTGTGTTTCCACCTCCCAGATCCTCTTCTTACGAGGACCCCAGGGATTGAATCGGGGCCCCCTTAAGCCTGTAGGACCTCATCCCAACTTGATGACACCTGCAAAGAGCGAATTTCCAGATAAAGTCACATTCGCAGGTGCTGGGGGTTAGGACGTGAATGTACCTTTTTCTAGGATGGACTTATGTCCACTACAGTCACTGCTTGTCAAATGAATGCCCTACTCCTAAATCAGTGGGCCCCGAGGGCTGTGGGGGAGTACCCGGCGTGGTTTTGAAGGCCCACAGCCGGCTGAGCTGTCCAACATTCTAGAGAGGGTTTCTCCAATGCCGTCAGCGGGCTGCGAGCTTCTCCTGCCCCTTCTCCCCAGGACAGCCCAAGACTGTGGGGTCTGATTCTCAGTGCTGGACCTGGCGACGGGGCGGGGAAGCCGCGGGGCCTGTGGAGATGCCGGGGCTGGGAGCTTGCCCTGGGAGGAGCAGGGACTGGTCCCACCCTGGGGGCCGCCTTTGAAGTTGGCCGTGAAGTCTCACACTGCAGGGACAGAACGGAGAGGGAGAGTCAGGTGGACTCTGTTCTCCCCACTGACACCCTGTTCAAAGAGAATAGTCTGGACAACACCTAGCGAATAATGAATGAACGGCAGAGTCTGGGCCAGCCCGACAGGAGGCTGCTTTGCTGCACCCCGTGCTTTCCCCGCTCCTCCGGCTTGAGCCCTGCTAGGCTGGGGACTGAGCCGCAGAGGGAGGCGGCCGCTTGCCTTTTGTTTTGTTTTTAACATTTAATGTCTATCATGCTGTCCTGAAGATGCTCAGTACTGATACGGGTGGAGTGCAAGTGGGCAGCATTAGCCGGTTTACTCTCAGGAGCCGGGGAGAAGGTGGAGGCGGAAGGCGCACCGGGCGGGTTTCCACGGGTGGGGGCGGCTTTAACACTCTGCCGCCTTCTCTCTCCAAGCTTTCAGTGGCTGTATCCCCTTTGGTCCATAATCACAGCTAATGGGCTGGCCACAGAGGCATCAGGGGCATAAAATGGTCTAACACTACATTGACTATAAATAGCAAAGCCATAAGTGACATTACTTTGCAGATAAGAAACAATCACATCATTAAGCAAAGGTGTTTAGTGTATCAGTCACCCTAACTTTGATTTATTGCAAGGCATTTGTCTGTCACCAGCACAATGGAAGCTATAATGCAGCTCAAGGGTTTAAAGAGAAAATTAAGATGAATATTGCTGCTAGCACGTTGGTTTGCACAGATGCAAACTGGGTGGGCTTGCCCTGCTGCCTGCGGGGCTGGCCTCAGCCCAGCTTCCCAGGCCCAGAGGCTAAAGACCGCCTGGGGTGGCAGAGACGTTAGCCCCGGGGGCTGGAGGCTGGGGCTGCCCAGGGCAGGAGGCTGTGACAACCAGGAGGCCAGAGCGACTCACAACCTGGGTTTCTCCAAAGGGAATAATGCATTCCAAGCGGCCAAGGCTTCCCGTTTAATTGGGGACTTTACCGCAGAAACACAGAACGGAAGCAACGATCGGGATAATTTTGACGAACGTGATGTTTCAAAGTGCCGTCTTGTTAACTACAGCCGTTCTCAGGCTCGAGTCCATTTGAATCCAGAACAGTTTTGAAAAATGTCCTGTAAGCCAGGCACTTTCCAGGTGCAGGAAAGGATCATGAGGGACAAGTCACAGTTTTTGTCCTGCAGAGGCTCATGACCGGATCAGATAAAGTCGTCGTGTGCATGGTGTGGAGTAGCCCCTTGCCGAACGTGAAAATGGGAGCACGAGGCGGGCAGGAGGGCGTCGTCACAGAGGCGTGTCTGTAGGTGAGATGCAGAGGCGGGAGAACATTCCTTCTGCTTGGGGAGATGGGAAGGTCGGGAAAGAGAAGAGGAGGGAGGCTTTTGAAGAGATTTTGAAGGCTGGTGAGATTCTGGCCGAAGGAGATGGGGGCAGGATGCTGTCCAAGATGCCACGGCTTGCCCGAAGACATGGTGTGCATGGGGGAGGCCGGCTGCCTCTGGGATGCAGGGCTCCAGCTAGGTAGTGCACCAGACCCAGGTAGAGGGGCTTGGAGGAAAGGCTAGGAAGACGGTGGGGCGACGAGAAAGGATCTTGGGTACTGGGGTATTGGGGTCACTGGAGGTCCTACCCTGGACGAGCTGTGTAGTCTGACATGGAGTTCGGCACGGAAGAGACGGGGAGATGGCAGGCCTCGATCGTGGACCATGAGAGGCAACGGAGGATTGGCTGGAGGTGGACGCCCTGGGATGGGATGTGACCGGTGGGCAGACGGCGGTCGGGGCACAGAGTGCCCAGCTCAGTCCTCAGTGTGGGGCCTCAGGTGCTGGTGCAGGTTTGCAGGTAGGTCCGGAGTCACCTTCAGAAGGGGCTGAGGTGCAGGAAGAGTTGCTTCCACAAGATGTTTAAAAACTCAACGAGATGTCCGGCGCCTGGGGGGCTCGGTTGAGCATCCAACTCTTGATTTTGGCTCAGGTCATGATCCCAGAGTTGTGGGATTGAGCCCTGTGTCGGGCTCTGTGCTGAGCCTGCTTATGATTGTCTCTCTCCCTCTGCCCCTCTCCCCTGCTTGCTCTCTTCTATTCTTTAAAATGAAATAAAATAAAATAGAGTAAACAAAAACAAAAAAAAAAAATAGAACTCAACAAGACAGTACAATTAATCCCCCCGCACACTGGTGGTTATTCAAGGTGTCCTTGGAAATGAATGAAATGCTATCCAGTTGTGAAAATATTAATCTAATGATGACTTATGATCAATCAGTCATGAATTCACATTAAGTACCTACTGTGTGCTTCAGCATGCTGGGCCCTGCAGTGGAAGCCAGGCCCCTCTGCAAAAGCCCCTGCCCTCAGTCCCCGAAGGACGCTGCCCACTCCCCCCCACCTGGACACATCTGCTGCCCAGACTCTTAGAGAAGGAAACCCAGTCTCATTGCCAGGAGGCATCTCAGTACCGCAGATATGATAAGCATTTCTACCGTTAAGATTCGGGAATGTTGACACTCTCTCAGGAAATAAGAAAGAAGCCTCACGTTCTCAGTGCTCTCTCTTGAAGGCTTGGGTTGGTAAGAAGTCATTCTGATGCTGCTACAAAGCCTCGTAACTACACGTTGAAATCCCTTGGAAATCTGAAGAGCCTTCATGGACTGGTTCCCTTGAGCAGCTATTTTGAAATGACTCAGCATTTACTGCAATGCTTCAGACCAAACCAGTCCCTTCCAGATTGGCCCAAGAGGGGAGACACCTATGCAAATACATGCCCATTGTTTAACAGATGGCCTGGTCCTGTGCCCTCACTACACCAAGATTAACCTGGGAGCACCTGGCCCCTTCTATACGCTGAGGGTACAATGGTGAAGAAGGCACATTTCCCCCTCTCATGGAGAGTTTCCACTTCCTTAATGTCTGGGATTATGCTGTAGGGGCTGGAGGAGGGAGCAGGGCTGGGGCCTGGGAGGCAGAGGCCGCCCTGCTCTTGGCCTGGCCTCACTCCTCGCTTCTGGCCCTGCCGGTGGAGGAATGGATCCCACCATCAAACTCAGCTACAACACATCTTGTCCTGCTTTCTAGGGCCATTTTGGCGGTGGACAGGTGGACATCCATTCAGCTCCATCTAATTAAGGTCTTGTTGATTTTTACTAGCATATGTCCTAAGAATATACTTATTTTTAATAAATTGAACAGCAATTTTTACTGTAAGTCAGTGTGTGGGTTTAAAGAAAGCAATATTCAGGGAGATCATCTCTGAAATCTATGGACTTACGACAAGTGGCAAGTGAGCCTGTTTTCTACTGATTATTCTACTCCTTCTCCTACCGTAGACCGTTTCTGGTGCCTTGTCCCTGGTGACATGGTCAGGATATGGTCAGATCCATGCTGGTTTCCCAGCTCTGGACAAACAGCATCATCCTGGGCAGCGTCCTCTCTCCTCCATCATCTCAGGAAATGTTGCCTTGAGATTCCTCCCCCGGCCTCACCCTTCCTTTCCTCCGTGCCATGAGTTGCCAGCATTCAGTGTGGGCTTCATGGATCCCGACAATAGCCTCCCCCATCTCCTGCGTAAGCCCTCCCTGCTCTAACCTCAAACAGCACCGCTTCCTGTGTCTAAAACACAGCAACATGATTTGGACCCCCTTTCCCTGAACTGGCCAGCCGAGAGAACAGGAGTGTATATATTTGATTATCTGGGAGCCTGGATAGCTGGGGGGCACCAGCGGGACCCACCTGGAGAGGCAGCACCTTGATGATGCTGACAGTAATACCGGAAATCCGTACCTCCCATGCGCTCGTGATGTGTCTTTCAAGCATTGCGATAAGTGCCTGTGTTTATCTCCTGTGATCCTGCTACTCTTTCTATGCGGTGCGAGTGCTATGGTCATTCCCCTTGCCCAGACATTCTGACCAGGGCTAAGGAATGTCCTATGGCCACAAGCTTAGTACGTCTCAGAGCTGGGGTTCCCAGGCAGCTCTGGTCGACCCCAACATCACAGGGAGTGAGGATGGAACCCCCCCCCCACATAAGTTCCAGCCATTTCTAAGGGTGCTGCCCCAATCTTGGTGCCCCTCAGAGTCACCTATGCAGCTTGCCGAGAATGCAGGTTCCTGGGCCCCGCCTCCTGGGAGCCTGATTCCATGGGTGTGGTGGGGTGGCCCTGAATCTGCGTATTCAGTGAACCCCACTGCCTTCAGCTCTGCAGTGCGGGGACTCGTCCAGCTCCTTCCCTCTGGCCTCGCACTGTGACTAGGACGGGTGGGGCCAGCCCTGAGGGCCTCCCAGGACTCCTTCTCTTCCCTTCCCTGGGCCCTTCCTGGGGCCCCGCTAGTCCATGACTAGCAGTGGCATCCCCAGGCTATATCTCCACTGAGGGAAGCGAGAACACACTCTTCCAAAGTGTGGGAGGGTGTCAGGCTATAGCCCCCAGAGGCCCGATGTGAACTAATGAGACGTTACTGCTTCTTGCCGGAAGGGTCCAGTAGGCCTCCTCAAAGGCCCCATGCAGGGTGTTCTGCTGCAGCCAAGGACAGGGTATGGTGAAGGTCATGTCTTCCAGAGTGGCACCTCACAGCTGCCTAGACCACCTTGTGGAGTCAATGCCGGGAAAAACAGAGGAGGACGGATAGGAACCAGAGAGCTTCCTACACTTGCCCCTCATCCTAGACGGAAACTGTTCTATCATCCTTGTCCTCTGCACCTGGGGATCAAGAACCACAGGTGATACCTGGAAATCCTAAGAGTGGGAGGCAGGTGGGGAAAAATCCTGGGAAACAATGTCACCCTGGCAGACAGGCTCCCCACCACCCCTTCCTTCCCTGTCACTAAAGTCTGATCTTCTCAAGGCATGTTGCCTAGAACACATCCAGGATGCTTGTTACAAGTGCTGACTCCTGGGCCCAGCTATAAACTTACTGAGTGGAAATTTCTGAAGAGGAGGCCTGGACACTTCCCACATGACTCTGATGCTGTATCATAGGGACACATATGCTGCAAGAACAGAATGCCCACCTAATGATGGTCTGCCCTAAACAAATGAAAAGTTTCAGTTTTGCTGTAGAAATCCGTAGGAAGGCAAGGGCCAGTGTTAGTCCTGCCACCCAACAATGCCATCATGGCCAGGCCATTTCTGTCTTTCAATCTCCCATTCTTGGTGTGCCAGCTTTTTCCCTGAAGCTCTTGCCTCATGGTTGCAAGATGGCTGCCACAGCTCCAGAGAGAGTCCAGGTGTAAGGCAGAAAAGATGAGGGAGGGGGAAAGGAAGTGTCTCTTTTTACTAAAAAAGGCACAGATGTCCTAGGAACAGCCCCTCTCCCACCCACAATACACTTTTGCTTTAACCTCTTTGGCCAGAATTAGATTTTATGACCACATTTAGCCACAGGAGGCTGGGACCATGGGGCTGAACATTGAAATGACTGGCTTAGGCCAATCATGATCCATCACCTGGAACTGGATACAAAAGCTGGAATCCATCAACAAGTAAGAGGGGGGCTTGGTGACTCAGAGTGCACATGCATAGGTGCCCACTACAACCAAACGTCCAGCTTCCCAACAGGGATCGGCAAAGGGCAGGGTACGATCCACGCGCAGCTGAGCTAGGAGAATGGCCTCAGAGGAGCAAGGTTCCCCCTCTTCAAATCACCTCTGTTCTCATCCTAACAAGGCTGAATAACAACTTTCAATCAATGCCTTAAAAAAAAAAGAAAGCAAATAAAGCTTTAGTGATTAAGATGACCATTTCTTTGGGGAAAAATGAACATGACATGGGAAGTTGAGTGGCTCAGCACCTAGAGGAAGTTGGTGTTCCTCCTATTGGATTCCTCTGACCGGCATGCTGGTCACTCCAGCTCTCTAGTGTGGTCCTCACTGGGGTTTGGAGGGGGTATCTGTGGGACCGCGTGGCACCCTTGCGGGTAAAGAGGCGAGAGGAAGACAACATATGGAAAAGGAACTTGGAAGGTGGGCAACAATGATGCAGAGCAGTGAACGATACCAAGTTTCAACACCAAGACTTCTTCCTGGAGGGTTTTCTGGGAAAACTTTAATGAGAATGGAATGTCCATTTTCCAACTTCTGTATATAAGCAGGTGACAGGAAGCGTCCGTTGGTGGTGTTTCATATCACCAGTGATTCAAATTAATGTTCGCCTTCCCTTGCTCGTTTCTCTCCTAATTCTACAAGCTTGACTTCATATCCAGTGGAACTTACATTTATTTGTAATCTCGCTGCTTACACTCCACTGAACAATAAAAGAACAATAAACTTAATAAAAAGCCCAAGTGATTGGAAATTGCTCTGGGAATGGCAGTCCAGTATGAAAGCTATAAATTTCCTTGTGTGCTCATGACAATGTCAGCTAATTTTTATGAAAAGCCCATCACAGAACATGGCACCAAAACAGTGCCATCACTTTCTCACCAGCCATCACACTTCCCCTGATAACAAAATAGAAAATGCATCATAAAATGATGTTTCAAGCCACAGATATATCTTGAAATGCTCACTCTATCCAGGAACATTTCTTTTCTGACCCTGTCTTGCACCTGAACCTTGAATTAATCATTCCTTTTCCATACGGTTACACAATACCCACTGGTACCATTGTCAGAGGAAAATCTAGGAAAACAACCACCAGAAATATCATCCCATATGACGGACTTGATTGGCCCACATTAGTGCATCTGAGGTAGACACAATTAGTCCGTGGGACAACAGCAGAAATCAGGGAGCCTAAAAACTTAATCTGAAACCATTATCTCTGACAATACACTTTTAAATAAACCACTGGGGACCTTTTCTCATCGCATGCAACCCGGTGGGAGGACACAGTTCCTCAGTCATCTCATGGGATTAGGAAGGAGAAGAAATTGGGTTTCCTTTTAGTGTTTGAAAGTATCTTTTTTGCCTAATCATTCATGGCGGTTTCTAACCTGCTCTTCAGATCCCAAATATTCTGCATGTTCTAGAATATCAAGTTGGCTAACAGAAAACTACTTTAGCCAGATGATTGAAAGGAAAAATAGCCATCTTGAAGAAAAATGCTCTGTGTAAATGAGCAAGGTATCAGCAATGGTAATTTATCCCCTGGCCACGGAGAGTTTGTAAACTTTATGGCTGTGAGCTGAGGAGTGGAGCCCATCTGTCCTGACTTTGTATGGTTATAATCGTCAATAGATAACGCTTTAACATTTATGGTCACCCAGGGAGGCAAGGGAGGGGAGGGGTTTAGAACTAACCCAAAGATCGTTGTTACATACGTGGTTCCCCGTCGGACCGGCCAGCTCATCTCAGTGTCCCTGGTGTCTGTCCCTGAGCATGGCACCAAGTCGGGGTCCATGGACATCTCTGGAATACTCTTTGGCTGACTGAGGAAGGGTCAGGCTCCCAGAGCAACCGCTGAGTCCTGTTGGGCCTTGCTGGGCAGTGGTCTAACCTGAGAGTCCTGGGGCCTCTGTTGAGACGGGATGGGAATGCAGGCAGGGCAAGGAGGGATTCAGAACAAAGGGCCCAGTGCCAGCACCTTGTCTCCATTTGTTAGTGCTTGGTATGCTCTGTAGACAGCACAGGGGACGCAGGAGCAAGGAGCAATGGGGTTGGCTTATTCTCAATTGGCTTACACTCTACCTTTGGAGAAAGGCTCCTTCAGAAGCCATTTTCGAGAATTAGCACCCTTGCCCCTGATCTAAAATCCACAAGGTACATTACAGCACTATCTGAAGGGGCCCAACCTTCTGGTTTCCCAGGGGGTCTGGATTTACCCAAGCCCTCCGCAATACCACAGAATCAGGGGGATATTTGAGACAGTGTCTCCTAGACCAAAGAGACTATTTTATTTTATTTTATTTTATTTTATTTTATATTTTATTTTGCAACACATGCTGTGACTTGGCTTTCTCTGCTTAGGATGCTTCTCTTTCCTCCTTCCCCAGCGATAGACTCTGTAACCATCAAGGCCAAACTCAAATGCCATCTCCTCTGGGAAGCCACCCTGGATTTTCCCAGGTAAAATGAATCTGTCTACTGTGTTTGCACAACCCTCGATTGCATTGGATCATAGTTACCTGGTCCTCACCTGCCTCCCACCTAGACTGTGGGCAACCTGGGACAATTGCCCACCCCTAGAGCATCATCACTGCTTGTCCATTACCAGCACAGCATCTGCTACAATGCTGTCCTCAATACACATTTGTTTTCACAGTGTATTGAAATACAGCTTACTATCATGGTCTGTTTTTTTCTTTAAATAAGCTTTAAAAAATGGGAACCTTTATTTCGTCTGCAAAATGACATGCAGCTTGCAATTTGAATGAGAAGCGTATTGTATACAATCAGCTAAAAACAAAACAAAACAACTCACTGTTTATTTTTCCAGGAATGCACTAACATCACACAAATAAAATTAAAGTCACTTTAATAAAGGCTGCAAGTTAATACTAAATGAATCAAGTCCTAGTGCTTAGCAATACAGCAATTTTTTCCCCATTTAGTGGGTGTTTAATACTTAAGAGGTGGTGCCTTCTTATGATTAATTACCAGGATATGCAGCAGACTCAAGTCTTATGAAGGTCCATTTATTGTCAGTTAGGCTACAAGAGTGTTCCCCCTGTAACATCACCCCCGACAATGTCTCCTAATTCCTATCGGAAGTGTGGCTTACACCGTACCTGCTAAATTTAACTTGATGGAGGAGGAAAGGCAGCTCTCCTTGTCTTCTCCAACGCCATTGACATAACAAGTTTTGCATTATTCCATCAGTCCAAGATCACATTATTATTGTAAACTAGACACATGCATATTGCTTTGTTTTGTCTTCCAGGCTGTATAATTTTGCAAGTCTTAATTTTAACCCAGTAAAATCCACTTTGGTCTTTTGTGTACAAAAACAGGCTTGTAGCTGTAATCATTAAAAAATGAACATATAGAGAGACGAGTAACTAGATTTATAATCCAACCCAGTGTAATTAAGAGACAGCTTTTGATTTCAATGAAATGACAATCGCATAATGGATTTTGAAAGCAAGATAAATATGAAGAGGGAGCGACGTTTATGAAGTACACAGAGGGAGAGAGGCGGTGAGATTTATTTTTCAAGCGATAAAACATCATCCAATCGCAACATTCACTTTTGTGGTTACAATTTGCTAAATGATCTCAAATCTTGTTAATTAAAAAAGGGGGGAGGGTGACATGGCTAAAAGGAGAAGGGATGTCTTTGGTGCTTTGAAATGGAAAGAAGCCTGCTGATTTTCTTAGGGCCAACTCACCTTGAGGAAAGCAATTGCTTAGAAATAGTTAACCATTTCATGTTTATTGACCGCTCCTGTGTATACTTCTAGTTATTAAACCTTGATTTATAATAGATTATCAAAAATATTTGAGACTTCCTTTTTTTAAAGTTTCATGTTCTCAGTATTTGATTTCTAGAAACTGAAAAAAATGAGCCAGGGTAAAGTAATATGATTTTTTTTTTCCTATGACCAGTATGGTTTAGGGAGCCTCTTACCCAACACTTGGCCCCAGTTTTTAAAATTAAGGGTTTTTATCTTGCCCACAATAAGTATGAGGGTAAGGACGAGAATGGAGACATCTATTTTGGCTCCAAGCCAGCCCAAATTGGCCAAGAGACAAGTTCCCTATAATTTGAAGATCTGCAGTAAAAAATGAACCTATTGTTTTTGCCAGCCTTTATTTAGCTGTTTGCAATAAAAAAAAGGGAAGTTTCTATATTGCTTTAAAGAAAACCATTCTTATAACTTTCAATTCCAAAGACAGAAAAGTTAGTCATGGCAAATGAATGTACAAGGTTGCTATATGAGATTTCTGCTTTGGTAGTTCCAATATCCCATAGTTGTGCTGATAAAGCGAGGATGGCTTGTCTCTTAGAGTCATATGCTCACCTTTTCAAAACAAAAAAAAAATGTACTTGCTGTGATAAAACTGAAGAAAAATGTAAGTGATGTCTTCTACATATTTCCAAGGTAGGACTTGTCACTTATCTTCTTTAGCCACAGCAAAACCAACAAAACAATCTCATTTTAATGCAGAACACATCATGAATGCATTGGCGGGTCAATTCTTTGAAATTTTTATCTTTTGAAGCACAATTACAAAATGTAGAATTTGGGTCACGCATCTAACTTGGGAATGTGGCAATAACTATTAGCTGCCCTCTAATACTTACTGTCACCTTTGCTGTTGATGACATTTTAGGGGGCACCGAGTGCATAAAATGCAGACTACATCTTCCTGTGCCCTTGCAGCTGGCTGAGCCCACACGGTTAAGTTCTATCCAGTGGGAGGGGGGCAATCTCTGGGTTGTAGATGTTAAGTCCTGTTCTCCCTTGTTTTCCTCTCCACGTTGGTTGCAGTGTGTTTATGTTAAGGTGCATCTTGACCAGCAGAAGACACCACACTTCAGGGTCAGTGATGATCATTGTCACTTATTTAGCACTTACTATAAATCAAGTGCTATTCTTAAACCTGATGTCTCACAACAACCTTATGGAGTAGGCACTACTTTGATGCCCATTGTTACTGATGAGCAAACTGAAGTACAAAGAGATAATACAACCAGTAAGTGTCAGAATTAGGATCTTAATCTACGAAAGGGTGTCATAGTCTATGCTTTTAACTGCAACTCAATACTGCCTCTAGAAATGGCGAAGCCACTAGAACAAAGGGGCCTGGATCCATATATTATGGAGCCACCACATTAACCCTGCACCACCTAGCCAGGGCTATTATTTTATTTCTCTAAAAAGCAGTCAAACCTGTATCCTAATGAATGAAAAGACAATGGACAATGTATGTAATTCGATTATTGAGGAAGGTAAGCAAATCTAATCTAAATGTCCACTTGAAATGACAAGGCAAGAAACCCACAACTAAAAACCAAATAAAGCCACAGCTGAAATCTGAACCCCAATTCCAGGAGCTCCAATAGCCAATAAAATACATTTATGCTCTCCCAGTCCAACCCTCAAAACCTAGGGTTTCATTAAAAGGCAAATCGTGTTCCCCTTGAGAAAAAGTTGCATGTCAAATAGTTGTTTTCCTAGAATTTATCCTTTTTCTCTACTTATAGAACAATAGCCCCTCTGTAGGTAAAGATGACATGAAGGTTAATTATTTCTTCGGCAGGGGGTGAAGCCGATTGAAGTAGTATTCAGTTTTTACATTATTTTGACTTTTCAAATGTTCAGGGCCATTTACTTTGGTTACATTTATACTTTGTTGTAAACCTTTTTGTTTTTCCTGAAGTTAATGATTGCCTCATTTTTTAACTTGCTTAATTTTACTTGCTAAATTTATTTGCTTCATACCCCAAATCTTAGCCTAGAGTATAAAATTCTCTTAATGCAGTTACATATCAAATAATTAATCAGTTCCATCTTTCAGTTTCATCTTTCCCATGGTTCTCTCTTCTCCTGCTTCAGTTTCCCAGTAACATTATAGGAAAAGGTACATGTGAGGTAAGTTATTGGGACCTTGAATGACTGAAAATGTTGATTTGACCCTTACACTTAACTAACCACTTGGCTCTGTATAGAATCTTAGGTTATAAATAATTGTATCTCAGAATTTTGAAGGCATTACTCCATTATTACTTAGTTTCCAATGTTGCTCTTAAGAACCCTAATTCTTGTGTGTGTGTGTGTGTGTGTGTGTGTGTTTAATGTGACTTATTTCCTCTTCTTCTTTGAAGGAAAATTTTAGAATCTTTCCTTAATTCTTGATGTCTTAAAATTTCATGGTGATGTACCTCAGTATAGGATTATTTCCATTAATTGGACTGCATTTGGTGGACTTAAATATAGTGACCAATGGCCATTAGCTCTAAGGAGATTTGAAAACAAACAATAATTATCTCCCCCTCATTTGTTTTGCTTTCTTTTTGTAGCACTCCTGTTATTTAAATATTAGACTTCCTTGATTAATCCTCTTAAGCTCCTCATCTTTTCTATTTTCCATCTCTTGAACATTTTGTCTTCCCTTCTTGGAGGTTTCCTCAATTTTATCTCCTAAATCTTCTTTTGCATTACAAAACATTTTCAAACTATATTTTTAGTTTCCAAGAACTCTTTATTGTAGTTCTGAACGTTCCTTTTAAAAACTTAGTCTTACACTCTTTTTTTTCATGAATGTGAAAGCCTCTTATCTCAGATTATTAATTGTATGTTGATTTGACATTTCCTTTTGCTCACCACACTCTATTTCCTATGAATTGTCTCACCCATTTACTTATATTGACTCAATCTTTCAAATTAGTGGCTTTCTTCAAATATGTGGGGACTATTAGCTGTCTGGTATGAGGCACTTATTGGAGCTTATTGGAAATGCTGTTAGTGAGTGGGGCTCCTTGACTGGTAGCTTTGCCATTAATATTCAGTTAAGGACTGGCCGTGGGGGTGGGGCATCAAGTTTAGCATGTGAGTGGGCCAGCTTCTGTAGTGAAAAATCTCCCAAACTACTCTCTGGAGGCTGTGAGTTCTAGGAACTGAAGGGAGAAGCAAGCTGGCTGCAGCATTTGGCACACAGACTCTCACTTAATTTTCTGCTTTCAATGTGGTGTCTCACCTTTACCCTGTGTGACCTGGTGTCTTCAAGCCCAGAAAGTTTTGAGTTCGGCCTGTCCAGAAGGCAACCTTCTACCTCTTCTGCCAGTGTGGAGGAGAGGCAGTTTCTAGGCAGCCTGGGTTGGGGGCGGGGAAGTGGGCTCTTTCTAGAACCCTCTGTTCTTCCAGTCACTATCTGTACTGATGCCTTCACAGGTATCAGATGCCTCTATACTTATGCCTTCACAGGTAGCAGATGCCTCCAAACCTGAGCCTTTCTGGATTTCTACAGCATACATTGGCTTAGTCTTTATTAAGTAAGTGGGCTTTAGCAATTGGTACTATTCGAACTGCTTACACTCATCCATCTGATTTCTACCACCCCAAGCTTGGTATCTTTCTTCTTCACTGTCATCCCCTATCCTGTTTTCTTTGTCCTTATGAGTTCATGACTTTTTATAATTTCATTACTGCCATTTTAGTGGTATTTCAGAAAAGGGTGGAAATAAACAATGACCTCAGTTTGCCATAGTTAACTGAAAATACAGGTTTTAATTTTTTTTTTTAACATTTTTTTTATTTATTTTTGGGACAGAGAGAGACAGAGCATGAACGGGGGACGGGCAGAGAGAGAGGGAGACACAGAATCGGAAACAGGCTCCAGGCTCCGAGCCATCAGCCCAGAGCCTGACGCGGGGCTCGAACTCACGGACCGCGAGATCGTGACCTGGCTGAAGTCGGACGCTCAACCGACTGCGCCACCCAGGCGCCCCTTAATTTTTATCTCTATTAAAAATAATTATTTTTGGTGGTGAAAAATTACACAGACAAACTGAAATTATTTTGGGAATGAGTTAACTATTTTGGCAAGGCAGAGAGAGGCTGTTATGAGGTTCGATTTTGATTTTTGTCTATTTTCTTTTTTACTGCAGTTAATAGAAATGAGGTTCTAGTGACCAAGAGACCATAATGTTCCAGAATAGCGGATCATGGAGAGAGATTCCTATTTATTCACCAGTGTTTCCTTTGATAAAGTGGTCTTTCCACCTGTCCTCATTTAGATTCATTTTCTATTATTGTATCCAGATGGCCCTTGATCATCAAGATTGAATCTCTAAAGAATAGATTCATTTACTTGCAACTCTGACCTAAGCTGTTTTATTTCACATTTTCTTTTTAGGACTAGTAATGTGGTTAGGGCCAAATGCTCTCATGGGTTTAACTCATTCTTTATTTTGGAGCCTGAGAAAACTTGCAGAATGTGCAACTGCGACCATTTTCTTGCCACATTCTGGACTGTTCCTTTTGTTGTTGTTGTTCAGACGAGCAAGTAGAAATGAACAGGGTCCTCATACATTCTCACATTTGTGTGTGGACAAGGTTTCCCAGCAGGTCTAAGCTTCTTCTGGGGAGTGGCCCTCAGCAGCCTGCTCTACCAGCCATCTGTGTGACACTGGAAGGTATGCTTTCACTTAAGTGACATGTGACTCTCCGAGGTGCCTCCATTTTCTGAGATTGGCCATCTCAGGTTCACTTTGTTTCAACGTATTTTTTTAAGCCAGAATCAAACTTCCATATTCTTCCCAAAAGATCTACCCCCTAGATGGGAACAAGGGTCCTCCCTCATAGGACATAAATACTAGATGCTTCAGAATTTGAATTTTTTTCGGTAAACCAGTAGCAAGTGGAACTATCCTTCTGAAAGTGGGTCAAGCCTCATTCCGACTCCTTCTCACCAGGGGAAGGAGTGTCTCTCTGTAAGTTGTGTGGTTTAGTCACTGGGCAAAGCAGGAAGTCATTCTTCCTTCAGGAATTGTTTATGCAAGTAGATGGAGCCACATTAGGGAGGTGCCTTAATGCACCGAAGCATGAAAACAGCTGCAAAGAAGAAAAAAGGAAGGAAAACTATGCATTCTTCGTGTTCTTCGTATTTCCAACACATTGCAGATAGCTTCCCTGTCAGTCCTGACACGTGGAAAGGCACACGGAACAGACTTCCCACAAAACGTCTACACAAAACAGAGCTCATGTAAGACATGCCCGATGTCCTTTTGCCACAGAAATGTCAGAAAACAGGAAGCGTGGATACATGCATGTAACTCACATAAGTATGTAACTCCCGTGGGCATCATCACTAGTCCAGATCCCTTGGATTGTTCCACTCTAGTATTTACAATCAATGTGACTGGATCACCTGTCCCAAGGGCTCTGAGAACTTCATCGCCCCTCTTCACTCCTATGGATGCTTGGTCATTTCCATGTGGCAGGCCACTCCCCCACCGCCACTTTTCCCGAATTCTTGGCTGGTCTATTCCCACAGCCTTCGCCCCTGCTGGCCGTCTCCCTCATCCCCAGAGTCCTCCCCACCCAAGACTGATGTGCATAGTCGGCTTTACTGCAGGTTTGGGGCAAATGGAGAGAGACCATTCGTCACCACAGCAGAAAACGCAAGTTAATATAGGCTCATGGCTGCCATGGTCTAAACAGCCACCTGATGCCGTCCCGCAGGGAATGTCTCACTCTCTGGGCCTCTCTTGGGCCCCGTTTGCCACCACAGCTTTGGCTCTCCCCTGTTCTCACACAGTGGCCTCAAGTGACCCCCTGCCTCTCCACAGGCTGCTTGCCCCCAAAATCTTGGGTGTGTCCACTCCCCAGCTTCTGCCTCTTAGGGCAGCAGAGCGAATAAACTCTCTCAGTTTTACTATTTCCTGACCATATCCTGAGGCCTCATCTCTTGCGACCAAAAGGCTCAAGAGGGTCTTTTTCTAGCCAGTAGGACCATCTGTCCCCAGGTGAGTGTAGCCATGTCCCTGGAACTCAGGTGCTGGGCAGGCAGCGTTTGCTCTAAGCAGAAATTGCATCTTCTTATCACACTCACTTAAAATATGGAGAAAACCGTTTCTGGAATTGTCGCTAATAGCATCTACCGGTGCGTGCAGGCTCTGGCGATGGCTCTTCATTTTGCAGAACACGTTACAGTCCCACGGTGCGCACACGCTAATGCGCGCCAAAGCCCGTTTGCGCTTGGCCTGCGTCCCGACGTTTTAGCGCATCTGAACGGGCGTGGCGGCCGTGGGCTCTCGGAGAGGCTTCAACTAGAGCAGCTTTGTTTTTTCCTTTTTAAGGAAAGGGTGTGATGTCACTTCCATCGATGTGACAACCTGGCAGCCAGTGTTAGGAGACGAGACTGACGACGTGTGCCAAGAGGCAGGGTGCTGGGAAGGGGGGCAGACGGGCACCAACCTGCAGGCCGAACGCCGCGACTTGTGCTTCTCTCCTCCAGCAGCTCTTTGGGAAGACGGAGCCTTCCGGGAGCCACGGGACTGGAGGGAAGGTCTAAATCTTCCACTTTGTGCAAAACCATTCTTCCTCTTGGGAGAGCTTCCCTGCAGCGGGGCTGCGTGTGGGCCTCTAGTGCTATTTTATAACACTGGCTGGGTCAGGACTCGCCTCTGCGGGCCGTGTCCTTGCAAGGGAGCCCCCTTCCCTCGGAGGTGACCCAGCCCGGACACCCGCTAAGCCCTGTTCGTGAGTTACCTCGTTTTATCCCTGCAACAGCCCTATCAGATATGCACCTCTATTATAACCCCCGTTTTACAGATGAGAAAACGCAGAAGAGGACACTTGTCGAAGGCCACACAAATAGTAAACGACAGTCCTGGGATTCGAAGAATGGCTCCGGATATATGCCATGTTGGTTTCAAAGCCCTCCTCCGCTTGGGAGAATGTCTTGTTTGCAACCCCTAATAACAAATTCATGATGGACCACGAGGGCTCATAATATCCCACTGTGTGTCTATTTGTATTCAAACCCGGCTGTGTTTATAGTTCGGTTTTATATACGCTCATCTTTGGAAGGACAGATATTAAGAGAAAGAATGTTGCTCCTAGGGAAGCAATAATGGGACAGAAAAGCTGAACCCACCCGATGAAAACTAGGTATCCTCATCATTCTCTGGGAGCCTCTCTGGCTTCTCCCTGCTCACTGCACTCACCTCAGTTTATAAATAGTGTTTATCTATTGGCTTATTTTTTCCCGTGTTCTCCACCAGACTGCAGGTTTCACGAGGATAGGGAGCTGGTCTGTTTTTCCCCCGCTGTATATACAACTTCTGGGTGGGGGTGGCATATGAATGATACAGGATAATTCTGATTGAATGAGTAAGTGAATTCACGCATTTCTCTTCATTTTTTAAATGAGATGGCTATAAATAAAGATGCATCTTCAGATTTCTAGAAGCTTGCTTTCTTAAAATTTTTATTTATTTTTGAGAGAGAGACAGAGCATGAGTGGTGGAGGGGCAGAAAGAGAGGGAGACACAGAGTCTGACACAGGTTCCAGGCTCCGAGCTGTCAGCACGGAGCCCGACGTGTGGTTCAAAGTCACGAAGTGTGAGATCATGACCTGAGCCGAAGTCGGATGCTTAACCCACCAGGTGCCCCTAGAAACTTGCTTAATGTTGCTCAGGCCCCGAATGCATCTTTGCTTCTGTTGAAACTGATCGATGCTCATCAAGATGGTCCAGTCAAAGATGCTTCTGGTTTTGTTTCTTAAAATTCTGAAGCAAAAAGAACCCGCAGTTACTGAATTTGAGAATTTACTTTTCATTTGGTTCTTTAGGCCATTACAAAGGAGCTTTTACTAGATTTTTGTTTTCATTGATGAGGCTTCCCTTAGAGTTAGTCACAGGATGTACTTTTTATTTCAATGAACTTTGAAATGAAAACAAATCTATACTCACTCTCAATTAAGTGTTAAATCTTTCTCGCCACCAGGAGTTCCTGAGTAGAATGCAGGTGTACAAACTGGAAGCAGAAGAAAGGTGCTATTTGATGAGAAGTAGGAAAGTCACAAAAGAGAAGTAACGCGTTTAGCATTAGGAAGCACTGATGTGTTTCTAACAGTAATTATAAGGTCAAATTCCATATTACACAGGCTGTGGCCACTCCTTGGGCAGTACATCCTTCTTAGAAAACAAATGTGCTAGTTGGACTCATTCGTGGCACGAGACAGAACCAATGTCCAAGGAAATTAGTCAGTTTGCAAGACTGAGAATCCCAGCTCCAGTAGAGCTGGACCCGGAGGTCAAAGAGTATTTTAAGTACTTATGTTCTCTCTCTCTCTCTCTCTCTCTCTCTCTCTCTCTCTCTCTTAGGGCTGCTGAGCTTGGCCCTGTTCTGCATAAATCTCCTTCCCTGGTTTGCATAAATACCAGGGCAGCTGACACCCACGGATGGTCCTCCGAGCTTTTTACAGCAGAAGAAGAGAGGGAGAAAAGAGAGAGATGGCCAGATTTTAGGGGAGCCTTTCACTGACCACTTCGTGAAATGTGTCTATGCCTGAACCAGCAGCTGGGACCAGGGGACGGGGTGACTTAGGTCCTGTGCCCTGGCCAGCGGTAGAGGTGAGGCAAAGCTTGTAGACGGACAGATGAAGTTAAACTGCTGTCCGAGGAAGGCACATGGATGCAGAGAAGGCAAAATAAAACAGTCTCCAGCTACACCTCACCCAGGAGAGCAGAAAAGAACAAAGGAAAAGTCATAGTGGGTATGGTGCCTATTACATAGAAAGTGCTCACTGCTTCTAATTATAAAGCAGATGAAAGAAAATATGCCTTAAAAACATGTCTAAGTTTTGGCTGTTTTTAAAAGTGTATTTTATTTATTTTTTGCAAGAGTATGCATGTGAGTGGGGGAGGGGCAGAGAGAGAGGGAGAGAGAGAATCCCAGGCAGGCTCCGCACTGTCAGCTCGATCCCACAAACCATGAGACCATGACTTGAGCTAAAACCAAGAGTCAGACGCTTAACCGACAGAGCCACCCAGGCGCCCCGTGTCTGAGATTTTAAATACCTGGTAATATTTTATTGCATACGCTAGTGACCTCTCATCCACTTTCTGTGGTTTGGTTACCTACAGTCAGCCGTGGTCCGAAAGTGGGTGACCCTCCTTGCGACACGCTGTCAGAACATCAGTAGCAGCCTGATGCTAGGTCATGACACTGTGTCACTCACTGCACTTCCTCTTATCACACGGGCGGGTTATAATCTATCCTTACCAGAAGAAGTACAGGTGGGTACAGGGCATAAGACAAGCACATTCACATGACTTTTATTACAGTATGTTGTTATGATTGTTCTATTTTACCATTATCTGTGGTTGTTAACCTCTCACTGTACCTAATTAATAAATTAAACTTTATCGTAAGTATGTATGTATAGGAAAGAAAACAGTACATACAACGTTTGGTACTTTTCGTGATTTCAGGCATCCACTGGGGGACCAGGAATGTATACCCTGTGGATAAGCAGGGTGGGGGGGACTACTATAGTTCAAATGTTATTCAAATACCTTGGATACAAATTTATTCTGTTCTCTAAATGAAACTATCCAAAACACCTCGAATATTTAATTAATTGTCTTATTATATGCTCCAGAAAATATTTAGTAAATATTATATTTCAATTCATAGTCATGTTTTAGTTCAAGAGTTTCTATCATTCATATTAATTTATTCATAGATTTATGAGTCTAGTCTTTTCTTTGACCCCACATTTTTCTTTCTGGAACTTTTAACTCAATAGTCCAATCAATCCATAGATCTACATTGATATATAATTTTTTAAAGTTTATTTACTTATTTTGAGAGAGACGGAGAGTGAGCAGGGGAGGGGTAGAGAGAGAGAACAGGGCAGAGAGAGAATCCAATGCAGGGTCTGTGCTGACAGATGCGGGGCTCAAACTCATGAACCGTGAGATCATGACCTGAGTTGAAACAAAGAGCTGGATTAACTGGATGAGCCATCCAGGCGCCCCTAATCCAATCAATATTTAAGGGGCACTTGGGTGAATCAGTCAGTTGAGCATCCGACTCTTGATTTCTGCCCAGGTCATGATCTCAGGGTTGTGGGATCGAGCCTCGCATTGGGCTCTGTGCTGCGTGTGGAGCCTGCTTGGGATTCTCTTTCTCCCTCTCTGTCTCTCCCTCTGCATCTTTCCCCCACTAGCATTTACTCTCTCTCTCTAAAATAAAAAAAAAAAAATATATATATATGTATCTAAAATAAAATGTGTATATATAGTGGGGATGGGGAGAGAAAGAGAGAGAGAGTAGAAAGTATTATCAGGTATCATGGTAGGTGCTGTGCAGGAATTCAAAAATGAAATGTACCAAGAGAGAAATTTGTAAATTAGCCAGAGGAGCAACAATTAAACCATTTAAAGGGCAGTGTTGGGTACAGCTGGGTGTAGTGTTATTAACACAGGGGAAGAGAAAACACACGCGGAAGTTTCATGCATAAGTGACCCAGGAGAAAATTAAAGTTCAGAGAAAAAACAACTCACGCTAGCTGATTTTGGTTTAGCCAGGACTATGCGTGGTCTCAAAGGTGTGCCTTATGTACGTAGCTGTATATAAGGCAAGCAGTGCGAAGTTTTTGTTCAAGGCGACCCGTCGGTTCCCTTGGGTTGACAATGACTACTGGTGGTTATGGGAATAATGTAATAATGAAACACTTGATTGATGAAAAAAGTGTGGATTGTTAAGAATGAATAGCCCTGTATTTGCAGACTTCCTATACTAAGACAACACATTGTGTGATCTCAGCTTCAGCTGAGCAAGAAGAAATCGGCCAGGAAATGTCCTCGCTTTCATAGGCGAATGTCTTAGTCTCAGTGGAGTATCTGGGAAGGGATCTGGGAGCGGAGGGAGGGCAGGGAAAGTGAGACAAGAATAAAGGGAACACAAGGCAGAAATGCAGAATGGTGTTGGCAACCTCTTGGTGACCGAGCTTGATATTGCCAGGATTTGGTAGGTGCCTTCAGAAAAGCGTCTCGGAACAAGCCTTGGAGGGACAGAGGAGGGAACATTTCTCCATTAGCGTCTTTCTCCCACTGGTCAGGGGTGGCCTTGCAGGTGTCAACTTTCCTATTGTCTCAGATGAGTTTGACTGAACACCAAGCACGTCCTCCCGGACAGCCTGGGCCAGGAGGCTAGATGGGGGATGCCATCACCAAGGATGACCAGAGGTGGTCAGAGCCTGCACCCGACTGAGAGACACAGTGGCTGGAGGAAGCCGGGTCTGGGAGAGCCGGGAAAGGTGCCCAGAGAGGACGTGGATGTGGACGCACTGGGCGCAAAGGTTCACCCACAGAAGGCCGAATGGGGACCAGAAACCCATTCCCGAGGCTTTGCCTCCTCACTGTGCAGCCAGTGTCTGCTGACAAAAAAAAATAAATGGCCATAAAATCAGAAGATTTACCAGTTTGAATGCTGCACATGCCCACAGACATCTTAATGCTGATTAATTTTACACTGGCTATATTCTCTTGAGTGATGTGTGTGTATAAGAAATTAACACGGCGAGTTCAAACATTAGAAAATAGCCAGTACAGAAGATATCGCACTATAACCAAAGGTGCCAGGGTTCTTGGCAAAGAGAAGACATCCTACTTTCTATAAAATCAGGAAAGCCATGGAATATGTCGATAGTTCTCTCGGAGTTAGTAAAACTGCAGAAGTATAAGGTGAATGCAGAAGAATGTAAACAGACAAACAGACGTAGCTGCTGAGACAGCTGAGTGAAGCATGTGATTTCAGGAATTTGAGTGAACACGTGCTTGTCGGCCAAATTGTTCGAAGCAAGGTGTGGGGTCTCCTCCAGGCGGGACGGCAGAGCTCAGACCAGGGTGAGATGGTGAGTCACTTGCTCTGAGCACAAAATTGAATAGTTTCCAGAAACTAAGTGACTGAGACTCATGATACTTTTAACGCAATATTTAAAAAATCAAAATGAATGCAAAAAATCCAAAACGAGTCAAATACCAACATTTTTGGTGGACACCGGGGCAGTTTTGCTGACGTTTCCTGGGGCTTCAGGCTGCAGTGTGGTTTGATGCACTGTGGTTGACTAATTTGCATTCATTTTGGTTTTTAGAAAGTATTAAAATATCAGGCATCGATTACGGAGTTTTTTTGCCACCTTCTCAAGTTTGTGCCCAAGGTGAGGGTTTTACTCTCCTGGCTGTAGTTCTAGCCCGGCTGGGAATATTACAAGGAATTTTCTAGACCAGTAACGAATGCTCTGCCAGTCAGGCCTGTGATGACATCACTGGGTGCTCTCAGATTTACCTTGAGGAGTGACATTATGTCACTTTCAACACGCCCTACATAGGAATAGAAACTTCTGCTACTCGAAATGCAGGTCTGGTTTTATCCTCTCAAACTTAAGAAAGTTTTGATTCTACCCCTGACATAAGCGAGGGGCAGACAGGGCCAGGTCACACTGCTGTCCACCCACCTGTCCAGCCACCTTCCCTCAGTCAGGACGACGTGGCACCAGGTATGCCGGGACTTGGAGTCTGCTCTCGGACACCCCTGTGAGTTGGAAGCCAGCCTTCCTGGAGCTCGTGGCCACAGACCAGGAGGGAGGTCCAGGGTCGGGCAGTAAGTGGTTAAATTCTTTCTCACAAGGAGAGGCCGTGCCGTGAGTGACGTCACGGATGAGGCCCGCGTGTGGGCATGATTGAAAAATGAGGGTTCCCCGCATGAGAAATGGATGCTTTGCAAAGGGCAGCCTGGCTCTCGCCCAGTGTGCCTCCCTGTGAGGAATGGGGCCATCTTTTACCTTCCTGCCTGAAAGAGGGTGTAAGCGCTCGGGCCTGGCCCCCGGCTCGCCCCAGCCATGAATTTGCTGCTTCTTAATGTAAAATCTGCCTTTTCTGGTCATTGTGCCATTTTATTTATGGCCTGTCTTTGGGGGGCTTTTGATCAATAGATTTAGTCTCTCGTATATTTCTTCCTTTCAGTTGTTCTTGGTTATATTTTAAAATTACACAGGACTGCTAATGATTGTGAGCTGGCCCTGGAGTGAACGGGGTCTTTGGCTGCTGGGTGGCTGGGCTCTGAACGTGTCGTGACAGCAGGTTAATACGAGCCTCCCAGACGGGCCCGTTTCTGGGCTTGGCCTCTGCATGAGAGAGGAAGGAGGCTAGATGGCAAGAAGGGTGGGCAGCCTGGAGCTCTGCCATGACACTGTATCTGTCCTGACTCTGGGGTCCTGCGACTCCCTCCTTAGTGTCAGAGTTGAATTTGGACGGTTAGAATTACTGAGGGCAGGATGCCAAGGTCCTCCTGTCCATTTGCCCACTTGCCCTTGGCCGCGTGCCTTCCAACATTAACGAGACAGCCCCGCCAGAATCTCCAACACAACGTCCCTCCAGGGTGCCGTGCCCAGGTGAGGCCTGGAGCGTCACCTTGCAAGGGCCCTGCAGGTGCCGGGTGCAGGGGGTGTGATCCTAACAACCGCTCATTGGTCCCTAAGGGAGCACAGCCGGGGCGTCATGATTCCTGCCTAATTTGAGCCCAGACAGCCCAGCACAGCAACAGTATAGATGCAGATTTGTGTGATTCAATTAAATTATTGTTTGCATTTTCATGCAAATGAAGATAAGTTCTTTTGGCACGTGAATTGTGCGTTTAATAAAAGCTGCAGCTTTTTGGACTGTAGGCAGAACGCCTTAACTTGGGTTGTGGGGGTGGCCTCGGAGCTGCGCGTTTCCAAGCGCTTCAGCCCACGGGAGCCCAGCAATTCCCACCGATTGGGTGATTCGCGGGCAAGGTATTCTCACACCTACCCCTCATCTGCCTCTTGTATTCCATCCAGCAGCCTTGTCTCCACCGATCAACTTCGGCGGTGTTAGTTTATGTCCCTGTGCTTGGTGGGGGCACACTCACTTCAAATACATATATTTCCCCCCTTGCTGGAGGCTTTGGTGAGACGAGGCCGCTATCTGGCGTTTGGGATTTCAGCTGCTGCATCTCAGAAAGTTTGGATGTGTTAATGAGCACAAATAAAGAGAGCAGAGAGGCTGGAAAATCAGCGGCCAGCAGAGAGCATGCAAACAGGAAGCTGTTTGATTATGTGCACGGGTGCAAAATTAGGAAAAGAATTTGAAATTGTCTTGCGCACGGAGATTCTATTGTTTTCAAAGAATAATTCCATCTATTTTAACATTTTCAAGTGCAATTCCATCGGTAATGGCTCTTCCTTTGATTGTGAGTGATGTTAATTGAAAGGTGTGGCCCGGCGTCTGTTTTGGTAGTTAGACTCACATCTTTTGTCTGAAAACTCAGAGTGCCGGCTTTCCTGCCCAGCCTCCCTCCGTGTTTCTGTTTTGGTGATGTGATGACAGACTTACAGTGTTTCCTTGTGTGTATGGTAACAGATGTTTATGTGAATAACAGACTTTTTTATGAAGGCATACACTTTATAGCCAAATACTAATTAAAAATAATTGCATGTAAGCATTTTTGTTTATTCCCTGTTGTGCATCTTTAATCATTTGAAATCACCTGCAGTTGAAAATTGAGGCAAAGATATGATACCGCAATTATAAGAGGCCATCTGACTATATATTAGGTAGAAACAGCA
Organism: Panthera uncia; assembly: GCF_023721935.1. Classification (NCBI taxonomy): domain Eukaryota; kingdom Metazoa; phylum Chordata; class Mammalia; order Carnivora; family Felidae; genus Panthera; species Panthera uncia. The sequence continues at coordinate 81,801,842 of NC_064818.1, read as the reverse complement.
ACATATTTGAGAAAAAAAATTACGAAGTAATTTTCGAAGTCTCTTGTATACCGGGTCAAGATCCTAATACATTACTTTGTTAAACTAATAGGATTTTAAGGCATCATTCAGTCACCAAAACAACTGCTTCATGAATAATATTCTGTACCTGACACATTCTGTGCACTAACAAGCTCATTACAAGTAGGTTTTAATTAGAGGCGTAACAGATGGTTCCCAATAAATACGGGCAGGGGTGACTCCCTGGCCTTAGTTTTATTTTTATTTTTTTCTTTCTCAAGACAAAAATTGCAGGTAATTGAGAGACTCGGAATTTCAGTTTGGGTTTAATAGTATGTGTTCAATTAAAACAAAGCGTAAAGCACCGGGGATGTGACTCAGATAGTTGAACGCCGAGCTAAGGAACCAGGGTTAAAAATGATTTTCCTGTTTGGAAGCGAGCTTCCCCACGCCGCGGCAGGGACGGACCGCGCACAGCCCCGGGGGGTGGCTCACTGCGGCTTGCTCGTCCGGGCTTTGTTTTTAAGCATCGCCTGTCAATGTGTTATGAAGAATTAATAAGACATTTCAGAGTGTTCTTCAGCTCCAGCAGTGAACACTCTCACCTCTGTGACATTTAACAAAAACATTTAAGCAGAAAATAAAAGGCATGTTTCAAAAAGCGACATGTGCCTCTCTGCATAAAAGCATTTTAATACTATTTGGGGACACGAGAAGGAGGAGAGACAGATAAAGTAAGTTCCACCGTAAGAATTTTTGTTTTAAATGAACCAGACTTGATATTTGTGCTGCGGGTGGGGCAAAAAGGATCTGGTGAATCTTGCGCATGAAGAAAGCTTAGGTTTTCAGGTGGAATTTACCCTTCATTATTATCTTTTAATCATTTGCCTTTGGGGTAGACAAAATTCTGATTTAAATTAAGTAAACCCCAACACACACACACACACACACACACACACGCAAATCAAGAGAAGTTTAAAAATAAATGTACAAGAGTTGCAAGAAAACATCATTTTGTCAATTTTTCTTTTAAATGTGCTTAAAAAAAACCCAAAACCATGGGGGTGGGCGTCAAGAGACCATTGCAAATCCCTAACGGATGTCGGTAGTGCCTTTGTAACCTCCACCTCCGTCTGAAAATACGGCTTTCAGATGATGGTGTCCACGGCCCGGGAGGCGGGTCTTGACATCATCAGATCGACGGAGGGCCATTTAAGGGGGGAAGAGAGAGACCGCATTTTGCAGGGAGCCCCCCTCCCAAATTCCAGAATTAGAAATGGAGATTGTTGGGCATGCTTTTTCTATTCCAAGGGCACTCTCCTGCTGGCTGCCTCCCCACCATCTCTCCGCCTGTTCTTCAAGTGGCATTTCTTCCCGCACACACAGTGGGGTTGTGTGTCATGGTGTGCCGTTGCCTGAAAATAAGGCCACTTCAGGTATGAAATATCCCGCCCGTATTCCCTGGGGCAAATCGCTGACAGGCTCCTTTGACGCGGAGCCACCAGGCCGCCAGACGGGAGGAGGTAGTCACCTATCTGCAGCATCCAGCTCCAGAGCCAGAAACAGCGTTAGTTAGAGTGCGAGGCGTTTAATTTCATTAAGAATTTTTTTGACAGCATGACACCCCAGAGTGTTGTTCCAGTTGTTCCTATCACTTAAGGAGGGGAGGGGACTCGGAGGCGGGAACAAGTCCCCAGGCTAGGCTCGTAAATTGCACTCTCAGAGGTAAGAAGCCCCACTCTGTATTCAACTGGCGACGCGCTTGGTGAAAATTGCACGGACGCGTCCGTGGGAGCGGGGAGCACGCGGTGCTGGGCCGAAGCGACCCGTTTGGAATTTGGGCGCTGGAGGGCGGGCTGCGTGGAGCGGGATTCACGCGTGTCACTGGAGTGTCGCGTTGACTAAGACGTGTGCAAAGACAGGGGTGTGTCATTCCCTGGGACCTCAGAATGAAACTGACCAAGGCTTCCTTTCAACAGATGGAATAAAGAAGTGCTGGGCGGAACCAGAGTGCGTAATACTCGATCCGGCAGAGCTGGCCCGGTTCTGACGAGCGTCGTCCACACCCTCTGGGCGCCCAGCTTGTGTTTCAGCTGCCAAGCCCCACTCACTTCCAGATCATGCCCCGGCCCAGTCCTTTACCACCAAGAGTGGCCGAGGGCCGGCAAGAGAGGGAAAGTTATTCCTTACACTCCAGACCCCAGAATCACAACGCCCCCCGGGCTTGAGACTGTCATCCTTCACGCTGAACTAGTTCACGAGGACTGTAGTGAAGATTAATACGTGCCATGGCCTTCGTTGTCATCAGCACAGAGATGAAACCCGGCCACACAGCTGACGAGGCGGGTGGCCTGATGACTAAAGAGCCTTGGAATGGACTTTGGGAGGCGCAGGCCCCTCCCTGTGTTGCCTGGTTTGCCTCGGAAGAGCATTTATTTCTGCCCGGCACAACTCTGTCTTCTCCCTGCCCTGGTGTCTACAGGGGGCTATTAGTCCTGGGTTTTCCAATTGCTTACAGGAAGCATCGGTGTTGAAGACACATTAACTAGAGAACGCACGAAGAGTGGGCTCGTCGCCTTTTGCCAGGAGGCTCTGGCTTGTCCGCTGCCCAGCCAGTGCCACTTTCCGTGGTGCTGGGGATGGGCTCCGTCTTAGTCCCTTTGGGCTGCTGGTACCACAGATGGTGGTGGCGGGGTGTGTGGCTTAAACAGCTAAGTTCATTTGTTGCAGTTCTGGAGATGGAAAAGTCCAAGGACCAGGGGCCACCAGGTCCAGTGTCTGGTGGGGACCTTCTTCCTGGCTTGCAGATGGCTGTCTTCTTGCTGTGTCCTCTCACGGTGGACAGCAGAGAGCAAGCACTCTCTCCTGTCTCTTCCAATAAGGCCACTAAACCCATTTACAAGGACTCCACCCTCATGACCCATCACCTCCCAAAGGCCCCGCCTCCTAACACCATCATGTTCGGCTTTGACCTAGGAATTGGGGGGAGGGGGGACACAAACATTCATTCCATGACACGTCTGAATGTTTTTCAATGGAGTCCATACAGTGTCTATACCCATAGTGGGTCATTTCCATGGGAGCATCTGCCTTCCAACTCAAAGTCCTCTCTCCCAAATGTGGCCCTTTTTTGGGGGTAGGTGTGTGTACCCGATGTGTAGCAGAGATGCTGTTGAGCTAGAGTAACAAGTGAGAAAGTAAGTCTAGAGGAGAGGTCCCAGGCAGATTTTGAGAACAGCCTTGTACAAACATATTATTATTTTTCGTCTCAACTTGATTTTCTTCAGCTTCCCTTTGTTTTCCCATACTGTAGCGTCAAGAGCTCCATCTAATCGATCTGCCTGTGAGCCAATTGAAAAGGAAGAGCCTGGGCGTCTGCATGACTCAGTTGGTTGAACATCCAGCTCTTGATTTCGGATCAGGTCATGATCTCACGGTGCATGGGATTGAGCCCCACATTGGGCTCTGCACTGGTGGTATGGAGCCTGCTTGGGATTCTCTCTCCCCCTCTCTCTGCCCCTCCCACCCCGTGCTCTCTATCGCTCAAAAATGAGTAAATAAACATTAAAAAAAAAACAGAATAGGAAGAGCCAACAAATCCCTGGGTTTAAGAAGGACATGAGGTTATATCTGAGGAGATGCTTACAAAAGGAAGACTCTGAATGGTTCATTTTATCAGGAAGTCACCTTGGGCCTCTTGCTTTGGGCCAGGCACCGTGGTACAGGGTGAGGGTGATGAGGAGGACAGAGTCAGGGTCCCTGCATGAAACAGGATGGGGAAACAAAGGGAAGCTTAAGAAAATCAACCCTCTGCAATCACACAGTGGTGCATCTTAATCTACACTGACATTATATAGACCTTGTCTTGTGTGTATTAGAATGTGCTTTGGGCCACAGATCTGGTACATATGTGCACCGTCAATGAATCTACATAATATCCCAATCCAGAAACCAATAGGGAGTCCGTTAAAGTTTTGCCTCATCCATATCCGTGTCTGTATCCATATCCATATTCATTCGTTCGTTCATTCGTTCGTTCCTTCCTTCCTTCGTGCCAGAAAGGACCACCTCCTCATGAAAGCTGGCCTGGAGTGAGGGGCTCTCTCTGGAGTTGCCTGAACCCCCTCCCATTTCCCAAGTGGAGCAAAGCCCCCGTTCATCTCTAGTCAACTCATCCAAGAGAGCGGCTGCCTCACTTCAATTAAGTTTGAATTAATTCTTGCTGGTTTCCTTGACAAAAACATCCAGGTTTTAATTGTTTCACCTAATTACTGGACTGCGACCCAGATTTAAGACCTGACACAGGTGACAGGAAACGATGGGTTTCCTTTGATTATATTCATTTATTGTCTCAAGAGCTTTTTGGAGCAGACGATTCCTCCTTTTTGTTACTGCTTATTTATAAGTCTGACCTTCCAGACTCTGAGGCTGAATGAAATTTCCCTAAATAAACATGAAATCTCTGAATGTCTGTGTCTTCACATTTAGGATCAAATCTGGCTGTAATTGTCCTCAGAGCAGGGCTCCAAAGGTGTTTGATCAAATGAGAAAAATCTACACTTCAGTCCCCAACTTGTGTGTCTACCCAAATTGTGCAGGAGGCTTAAAGAACAGAGACCTGCAAATTCTATGGATGCTAATTCTAGTATTCATTTCTAGCTACATATTTGCATGCAAATATCAGCCTGTATAAATTTGGCATTGAAAGCACCCCAAGGCTCCAGTCTGGCAGATGGGTATTGGATCACAATAAAACTTAACAGTACCTGGGGGCTTTGGGGCCAAACAGAGGCTCCGAGCAACAGGAGAGAATCCGTCTTTCCTCCTCTGAGATGACAGTGTGGGCTTTATACATTGTTCTGGCCAGAAAATATTTAAGAGGTGCTTTGGAGAAACTTTTGGCTGATAGCCAATTTCCCTTAATGTTCTGCAGACAGTCTGTAGATCTTGGAAAGTAGGACATCTTTAAATCAATTTATTTTGTTTTACTTTAAGTTGAGGAGAATTGGCATAAGCAGAGCTCACTCCAACGGCTTCACAGGGACTCTGGTGGGAGGCAGGAGGCAGGTGCTGAAGGAGGGCTGCATAAACCCTGGGATCAATTTCCCATCTTTTTTTTTTTCTTTTTTTTTTTTTTCATGAGGAGTATTGCAAAGCTTTCATGGCCTTATCCTTTCTTACTCTGCAAAAGAAAAACACTCATCCGGGGTGGGGGGGGGGCGGGAAGGTGAAATTAATGCTTTTCAGAGATTGAGAGGTTTTAGAGAGACCACAGGCTATGTGGACGTCCTAGCCGGGACCTAATCTGTAAGCAGACGTGACAGCATTTATTCCCAGAGAACGTAGATTTCAGGACGTAGGACTAGACGTTCTTTTCTTATTCAGCTGTTTTGAGTAGGCAGACAAGTGCATGGGTGCAATTAAAATCAAATGACAGGATATCTGAAAGAAAAATACGAGCAAAGAGAAAGTTGACCAAAAAACAGTGCTCCTCCCGGCCCTGAGAAGAGGCATCCAGAGTCGGGGGAAGTTGACAGGGTCTCTTGCACAAGACTGTATTACAAGGAGAGGCACGTCTTCTGCAGCTGTAATTTATACACTCACATTTTTGGAAAGATTTCAAGATCTCCCCCCATATAAATGGGCTTAAAGAGTTCTCTGAACCATGAATGCAGTCTGGCTTGGCTTCTGAATTGTTATCTTTTAAGGTAGAAAAATGAACTTAGGAAAATGATACCCGTCAGATTTATAGATGTCCAAGGAAATATATTACTCAGCGGCTTTTGATTCTGTATAATTTCCTTGAAAACTTCCTTGCCTTGAACTTGGTAAAGCAAACATCTCTGGTTTTCCCCAAAGTCTTAGGTAAATGAATAAAACTGGGCAAAATATCAAGTATATGTATTTTAATTTTTCCCGGTTTCCCAAGATCTCTAGAATGACGGGCTCACCCCCACATGGCCCACGGTGCCCGCGTGGCCCTGGCCGACACCCACCTCTGTGCCGTCACCTTCACCCTGGCCCACCTCCTGCGGCAGCTCTGGCCATGCTCCCTCTCGCTCCAGGGCTCCTGCCTGCACCCACCCACCCCCCTCCAACCCTGCAACCTGTCCTGCCAGCCCAGCCTAACCGATGTCAATTCATATCTCAGGTTTCAGAAAAAATGAACGCATGAGGTGAGGTCCCACGCGTACTCTGCCCAGTGCGTGGGTACCTCCCTTTTGCTGTGCTCGCCACACTTGTGATTGTTGGGCCCCATCTGTCCGCCTTCCTAGACCTTATGCTCCACGAGACGGGGGCTGGCTCTAAGCTTTGGTGCCTAGTATAGGACCTGGTGCTTGATAGAGTCAGTGAACTGCACCCAAGGAAGGGAGGAGACACTCCAAGCAGCCCAGGCAGCACAGTTCTTAAGTAGTTTAAATTTGTTTCTTATCTCTGTGCCCAACCCCCCAACCCCACTCTCCATCTGCAACCCCCACCCTAATGTCCCGGTAACAGCAGCTCATATATACCTTGCTCCCAGGGCTCGAGCAAGCACTTCATGCGCTGTGATGCTCGCTGTGGGGTTGGCACCATTGTTTCCCCCATTTTACACTTGAGAAACCAAGGCCCTGAGAGATTAAGCGAGCCGTGCTCAAGGTCGCCCAGGCAGCAAGGGTGAGGGCCGGGTTTCGGGCCGTGCTGCCCGTCCCGCCTCTCAGAAAGAAGGATGGCCACTTCCAAAGCCTTGAAATAACTGTGCCAGAGGCCAGCAGGGAAGCCGAGTACATTGTCATTGACCCTGCTTTCACATTCAATTCATAATGATCTCGATTTCCCAGCTCGTGGTCTGCTGGAGGCATCAGGCTGGAAGGAATCCGAGAGGACTTTGAGAAGGTGGCACCATGACAACAGAAGTGACGGCTGACAGGCTGACACGGGGGATGGAGAAGAAACTCAAAGGCAGTCTCGAGACTGTGTACTAGATAGTCCCAGAATAGATGAGCCCTGCATCGTTAGGAAACATTCACATTTTTCTAGAGCCTTTCTTCAGAGGCTAAGGAAGTGGTGATTTAAAATAATGATTTTTCTTTAAAGGTATGAGGTACAGTCATGTGGCAGATGCATTTCCCCGGATCCAGCAAAGGCTATGGTGCCATTCGTGGCTGCCAAGTGCTCTAGAAGGAGATCTCCACCTTGGGGTGCTTCATGCAAGACATTGCACTGTGCAGTAAAGTGTCACCTGCCTGTCCCCATGCTCGGGGACTGAAAGATTTTCATGTTTGTCCTTCCCCAGGTTTTCCTTCTTTCATGTTCTCTGCCTCTCCCCTGCTTGGCTGTGATAGAAGTTCTGTGAACCACCTTTACCTTCAGCTTGCCGGGGAATTTATTTTTGGCCTTTTTAATTAAAAAATTAATTAATATTTTATTCATGGCCAAGTTATCAGGAGGAGCACAGAACACGGAGCATGATATGGGCTTGCCAAAGGAGTAAGTCCTGGAGAAGAGTTTTCCAGCCGCTGATTTTTTTTAAAGATGGAGGAAAAGTTGTTTTGTTTTGTTTTGTTTACGATGTGCTCTATTTAAAATGAGCTTAAGATATTGACAATACTTTATTCAGTTTTCACTTTCTGCACTCATTTCACAAACTGGGGAGTTTTCATTCATTATGAAGTAATTTAAATTAGATGGTAAAGGGTTGCGGGTTTTCCTTCTCGATGACTCCACACCGGAAACTAAATTCCCTTGTGTGTAAGGTGCTGTGTCTGAAAGCACCATGATTTTTTAACCATTCCCATGATTTTTTAATCTGTGTTTAAAAGGACAAAATGATCCTTTTGAAGACTTCAATGCACACTTTTGCTCTAAAGGTGAGGGAAGAGGTCCCGGGGGGCTGTAGGACTGGAGCTGGACGCTGGCCTCTGCCAGGACCTCACTGGCACTCCTCTTCATGGCAGGACCTCCCTTAGCGGCCTTCAACCCATCCTTTGGTAAACCAGTGCCTTGGTGTCACAGTCCTTGGAAAACAGTGTCAACCTATCGTCCCTCTGTGAAGTTGTAAAGATTTGTGAAGTCGTAAAAATTTATTCGAAATTGGAGTAGAAGCACATTGAAGCACCAGGTGGCTTTCATCTTGGGGGGACCTCCTGGTATATGTCCTACTTCCTGTTCTCAGAAGCCCCCCATTTCCACTGGGGTCCCCGAGGTGCAGGAAGGGTAACTCTGACCCTGGTGTCTGGGGGGGACTAGGACACCTCATCCACTCAGTCAATACCCTCGCCCTGGGACCCACAGCTATGAGTTAGAGGCCAGCAGGTGACTTAAGCGGTGTCTTCAAAGTGACTCTTGAAATATTTGCTGGGAATTCTGGGTCATGGATAGTGTTCTGGGAAGATGAGAAGCCTGGATCCTTAGCAGTCTTTTTGTTTCCATGAGACCAGCCAGACAAGGGAAGTAGCAGACTAACAGAGGTGGCAGGACCGGAAGAATGGCAAAAATATGGAGCCAGACCATTGGATGACGTTTGTGCAGGAGCCTGTCCGGCTCTGGTCTTCGGGATGGGGGCCGAGAATATTCTCTTCTTCTAAACCAACTGCAACAGAGTTGGATTAAGGGTCCTGACTGAGATGCAAAAGTGTATGAAGAAAATACGCATTTTAATACGTTTGCTTCAAGTTTTAGCCATTTCACATAAAGTAAAAATGTAAAGACAGTGTTGATCTCCTTGTCACCCGTATCCAGGCCTGTTTGCCTCCCTTCATGTGTATAAATTATTACAGCGATCAGTGAATTTTGTACAATCTTAGGAGGTGATAAAAATATTTTACTTGGAGATGTAGGTGGTATAAAAAGTATCTGGTATTGTTTTGTGTGCCTTAAAAAATTCACAAATATTATCATAGTTTTATTAACTTGCTACTTAAACTCAGCATTTTTTGAGATGTATCCATGTTGATGTGTAAATATACACATTTACACATAAAAAATAAAAACGTTTATTTTTTAATGTTTTTAGTATTTATTTATTTATTTTGAGAGAGAGAGAGAGAGAATGAGTGAGAGTGAGTGGGGGAGGGGCAGAGAGAGGGGGAGAAAGAGAGAGAATCCCAAGCAGGCTCTGCCCTGCCAGCATGGAGTCCGACATGGGGTTTGATCCCACAAACTGAGATCATGACCTGAGCCGAAATCAAGAGTCAGATGCTAAACTGACTGAGCCACCTGGGTGCCCCATATGCATCATTTATTTTTAAGGCTCCTGTATTGGTGAGTATTTGGATTTTTCCCAGTTGTAACTATTGCAAATAATGATGCAATATACGTTTGCTCACGTCTTGAAGAGTGTCTCCAGACAAATGCTTACATATAAAATTTGTGGGTTGTAAGATATGTGTGCTTTTGGTTCTTTTAGGTATCAATGTGTTTGTTTTCCTAAGTGTCTACAACAATTGTACTTGGACCAGGTGGGTGTGTGATATCCTGCTTCCCAAATTTCTGCCAATATTTGATATTGTCAGACTTTTATATTTTTGCCAATCTGGAGGGTGTCGTTTTTCATTTTGGTTTTGATCTTTATTTCCTGCAGTATTAATGCAAATGAGCAATTTTTCCAATGTTTAATTGGCTTTTTGATTTATTCTCATTTGTGCATAGCCCTTTTGAGTATTTTACACATTTGTCTATTGAATTGTTTGTCTTTTTCTTATTGATTCGTAGGTCTTCTTTACATAAGCTGGCTCCTAATCTCTTTGTCTATTAAGTCTTCCAACCTTTGTCTCTTTGGTTTCTACATTTATAAAAGCTTTTCCTGACTCCGTAATGTAATAGTATCTGTCTAGTTTAAATGTTTAAATATTTAAAATTAGCAATTATGTTTGATGAATTGTATGAAGAATGTATCTACATGGGTTTTTGTTTGTTTGTTTAAATAAATAGCCAAATTTCCCAACGGCATTTATTAAAGAATGTATTTTTCCCACTGATGTGAAATGCCACTTTATAGTATTATGGAAGTAAGCACATGACACATATCACATTTCTGAACCGTGTTCATTGTCTCTCCCGGGACAAGATCACTGCATTTCAATGACTGTAGCTTTAGAGTATGTTTTGACATCTGGTCAGACAAGTCTGCCGTTATGATTATTATTCTTACATATTTCTTACCTCGTCTTAATCTTTTAATCCTCCCAGTGAGATTAAGAGCCAGGCTTCCCTCCCATCCTGTTGAGCTTTGGGATGGAATGGAGTCACTTCATGATCTTGAACACAGAAGAAAAGACAAGTGATCACGTTGTGTGTTTCTGTGCTCTTAGAGGGGTGGAGGTAATATGGGGAGCCCAGCTATTTGGGCAGAACACATTCGCTGCATTTGTCAGTGCAGAGCCTTCACCGGAGACTGAGCCCTGGAGAGAAGAGCTGGATGGTTCTAGCAGGTTCTAGCACTGTAGGCGAGGTGGAAAAGGTGCAAGGTCGGGGCTGGTGGGTGATGTTTTTGTTTGCACACTTCAGTGTTTCTCTGGAATGATGGAGAAGAAAAGATCAGATCATGTTGACTGCGACTGAGTCCTTCCAACCTGGGTGATCGTTTCCATTCAGGACCCAGTGTGGTTACCACACAAGCACTCACCTTGTGCATGTAGGCATTTTGAAAGCCCTTGTTTCCTCGGGGGCAGGAGTGCAGCACTCGCGTGTCCCCAGCGAATACTGCACCCCCATGTGGACTGCTTCCTGTTTCGGCCCCATCCGTGCAGGTACTCTGCTCAGTATCTCTGCACCTTCCTGGTTCTCAGGGAAAACCCCTCTTCTGATTCATTCTCACCTTCTGGTGAAGGGTCTTTGATGGATTTCCCTCTGGTGGTGAGTCCCCGGGAATGGATTTGCCTTGGGGAAATATCCCTCCTGAGGCTGCTTTTGCTTCAGGATGGCTTACATACAATTCTAGCCTGTCTGGAAAACCTGCCTCCTTAGGCCTCTGCAAATAGCATGTAGCTCCCGGCTCTCCTTCCTTCCCGCTTTTAACCTTGAACATTTCTCGGCCAGCAAGGCTGACTTTCTGGGAAATTATTAGGTTTAGGTTGAATAGAGGGTGAGGTGGAATAAGATGATTAATCCACGTTTGAGGAAACCCACACCCCCATGTCGTGTGCTATTATATGGGAGCTCATAGGCTTTGTCCTTTCCCCGTTTTGTTTAGCAGACCCTGTTGTGAGTATGATACAATTTAGGGATTATCCCCCTAGGAAAATGTATATTTTACATAGGTATATCTGAAAATCAGGAAAAGTCCCAAGCTAAGAACCCTGACGTGGAAGAATCTTGACCAGAAGGTGCTTTGCTCTTTAGACCTCAGAGAAGCTGCATTTCCAATAGCAAATTTGTATTAGTAAGAAAGAAGTTCTGAGGCCTTAATGGTGCCACGCTCTTTGCTAAGAATGTGGCATGCATCATCTCTCATAGGAATCCCATATAGTATATGCCAGTATTTTCTCTTCCCACAAATCTGAAAGATTCTTCAGGGTCAAGTACCTTGTCCAAGGTCAGCTGTAGGACGTGACCTGTAGAAAGTGACACAGGGGTCTGACTCTCCTCCCAGACCTGGCGTGCTCTTGCCGTGACCTGTCTGTCCCCCTTGGCCGGCTTATTCTCTGCTGTTACCGCTGCAGTGCTATTTTCCAGCCATCTCTCCTCCCTGGACAGTGACTAAAAAGGTCCCTGGGGTGGGGCAGACCAAAGACATCCCCTTGGGTGGTCACTGTTGGACACTCATCCTCTGTAGGTGCCACCAAGGTGGGCGGGATCACCTGTAGGGGTAGATGGAACTCAAGTCTGAATACAAGTTGATATGGAAACAAGCACGTTCTGGAAAATAACTTAATGTCTTGACTCTAACTTTGCTAGCTACAACATTCATTACTTTTTTCCATATTGCACTCTACTCAAATGGAGACGTTCTCTGAAAACTCACTGCTGTAGATCTTCTGTTATTGTTATGTGGCTTCTCTGTGTTTATTATCAAACTGGCCTTTTTTTCTCTTACTGCAGTTTTCAGGCCTCACGCTAGGACCTGTTACAGAAAGGGCCCGTGTTGGTCCTCTCGGCTCTGTGGACATCCCCTAGGAACAGGGCGGCCGAGATGCTTGCTGGCAATCTCCCCCAGAGTCCGTCTAAAACCCCTGTTCTCTTAATTTCACATCACGATTTCTCCTCCTCTCTTTCACATGCTTCAGGCCCTGATGGCAACACCATCCCTGGCCACCCCCCGCCCCACACCCAGGACAGTCCCCATGAAGATTGTCGATGGGCTTCGACCTACAAAATCCTAGCAAGACACCTACAAAATCCTGGCAAAACTGACCTAACGAGGGAAGCTGGTGTTCAGCTGCCGCCTTTGGAAATGGGGAGGTGGGGCTTGACTGGGCAGACAGCACAGATAAATGACTACATCACCGTTAAGCAGAAACCCCATTCTTTGGGTCCATCCCCCTTGGCCCTCCTCTCCAGGCTCGAGAAGGGTTCGCCGCCTCCGGCCCCGTCCGTTCCTCCGCACCTCACCCCTCAGTCCCTCTGCCGGGGGAATTTTCCAGCATCTCCGTGAGCTGCTGGCTTCCCCGGCTTCCCGTTTCCCCTGCTGTGGCTGTGCCTGCAGAGTCTTCCCAGCAAGCCTTTCTCCGGAGGAATCGACCGTCCTGCCGTCACCCTCCCCGTGGCCCGAAGACACGGTTTTCCTAATAGAGCGTTTCATAGCAGCAAAGTGGTTGTCGATAAACCCTTCGGGTCGGCAGAGTCAAAGGAGACCCTCGCTAGTCATTGAGCACTGACTTGTTTCAAACTCAAGTACGAGCCTGACTCTCAGAAAAGATTATTATCACTGTTATTAAGCCTTCCTGTGCTTCCTGTTGAACATCTTATTATCAATTTGTGTAAAGCCTCTGCTCACCGGTCCAACTTTGATATCACGCTGTTGACTCCAATCCTACAAACGTGTAAGAAGTGAGTAAATTGAGCGGTGTGAACCCTGCCGGGGCTCTGACCTCGCCGGCCCACGACTGCTGAACAGCATAATGATTACATTACAATCTTGTGATATTATTCAAAATGACTTCAGATAAATGAATGATAAACTAGGGGTTATGCCGCCTTTATTACAGAGCTGATAGGTAGCTAATCAGTGTCCAAGTATATGTCATTCCATAAATTATGAACTGGAGTTTGATGGGAATTCCCAGAGAGGCTGGTTTTCAGCATCATCTGGTACGAGGCCACAGGCTGAGCTCTGAATTCTGAAAACAACAGGCCTTTTAGCTCTCATAATTTCTGTAAATTACTAATAGATATCTTTAAAGGCCTGGGGAATATGCTTTAATCCACTAACAGACTTCCTTGGTGGTAAATGATCAGTGCTTTTCCCTTTCAAAGACTCCTTCCATCCTCTGTATTCTCTATCCAGTTAGCTAAAGGTTTTCTTTTCCTGAAGCTGGTGTGGAAAGAATAATAAAAACTGGGATTGCGGAAGAGGTAAAACGTCAAGTCCACAATTCTGCGAGGCAAAGTCTAAAGGCAGAAACTGCGTCCTGGAGGGGAACACCCAGGCTTCCTGGCTGTGTATTCTCAGAGCGGGCCCAGGCTGGTTCGGAGGAGGCCCTCCCTCCACGTCTTCCGGCTGAATGAGAGAATGCCACCATCATAGAAATGGTGTTTCCCATGACAGGATCGCAGCCGGGGACGTTGATGTCCCGTCAGGGACAAGGGGCAGCAGAGCACTCGAGGACGAGCAGAACTGGGTTTGAATCCAGCTACTGTCCCAGAGCAAGTTACGTCAGCTCTTTGACACTCAGATTTTTCTTTAAGTGCAAAATGAGAAAGGATAGTATCCATTTATATTGATCGTGAGGATTTCACGAGAAATCGAGACAACTTGCCAATAATTTGCACCACTTACAGAACTTGGCGAGCGTCCGAGAGCTGCAGCTCTTACTGGCACAGTGGCTGATTTCTATGGCAAGGCAGGTGACACCGTTGGCGTCCAGTACGAGGACACAGCGGAGGCTGTGCAAACCGTGCCTCTTGTCCTAAGTTCCCGCCATGAGAGGCTTTTAGTGTGTAACTCATCAAATCCCAGGAATAATTGTGGCTTCCCTTTGTATTATAAGATGGTACCATGTACGTGATCATGTCGTCTGAGAAGGTGCTCCCCCTGCAGACGCCAGGTGATGCCTGCACCGGGAAACTGTCCTGAGCAGCTGCACGTGGGAGGGACGCAGGATAAAGAGCCCCAGCAGCCCGCACTGTCCCTAGCAGTGCCACCAGCCGGCCGAGTGACCCTGAGCAGGTCTCTGAACCATCCTGCACCTCTGAACTCTGAGCAGTAGTGTGTGTTGTTGGGCGCAGGGGGGAAACATGCAAACATTTTTGCGTTGGCTGTCTCTCAGCATCACACACATGACCTTTAGAGCCAGACATTTTGTGCCAAAGGATCCAAAAGAACCCGAAGGCAAACGGCTCCCGGGCGACACAGACGCTGAAGTCCAGGAGCCCTGCGGTTTGGAAGGAGGCGAGGCGCGCAGTCACAGGGCAGAGCCCCGAGAAAAGACAAATAAAACGAGGCCCTTAAAAAGGTTTTGATTGAATGTGAAAAATGTAACCAGGTGGGAGAAGAGACTCGACCACATTAAGTTCAGGGGAAGGAGGAGGAAGAAGAATGAAGGGAATTTGTCACATCCAAAGATGGCAGTGACGTGAAGGAGATGGAAAGGTGTTGACTCTGGTTCAAGATGTGCCATGACCTCTGTGTCCAGCGAGAGCAAGTCCTGCCGAACCATGTCACCGACACCCGAAAACCAGGCAGCCTGTCTCCTGCTTATGTATGCGTCACGGTGGCACAGATAGGGCCTGGGTGATGTATTTCCATGACAATTTAGACATTTGTTGTTTCTTTTTCATATTATTAGGAAAAAACTTCAGAGCATTTGCTGACGTACCTGGATATGCATGTCTCGTCCTGGGCACCGCATTTGTTTGGAAAAGTGGGGCCAATGGTTACCCTTCGTGATGGGATACTTATTATCAAGTCGGCCCATGATTTTAGTAGTGTGACTGAGCATCGCTATTTCAGGCGGATAATCTAAAACATATCCCAAGTTTCATTAGTTTACCAAATATATTTTTGGAATGACTTGTTAAAACACTCCAATACAGTTTGGGAAACTCTAGAGGGTCATTAATATCTGAGAAGAAAGGTTATAAAAACAATAGTGGGTAGCTGTTAAGAAAGATTATGATTTTACATGAAGCCAGAGGAGAAAATCAGATCCTAGAATAATCAGCATCATCAATGGGAGTTTAACTAGGTTTAGCCATTACTGAAACATCAGGCAGTCTCAGATATTAAAATATTAAAATGCTGTGATTTCTTACGTCGGTCTTACATTTTCATAAATGTTCTTATTTGTTTAATTAAGCTATTAGAAGGACTCAGACAAGAAGTTGACCCACATTCAGGTAAGAATCAATGCGAGAAATCAGTATTTGTATTTTATAAATATTGTGTACACTTCTAATATGATTTTTACAAATTCAATATGCCAGACCACATGGTGCGGTCCTTGGGATCAGAATTATGTTGTTTAGATTACACTGTGGGGTCCGGTTCCAGCTTTCGCCTTGGCCACGGCATCTATTCTTAGGAGGGACTTTCCTGAATCGCTCCCTGCTGCAGGGAACAGTTGGTTTGTGTTTATTTGTGGGCTGAGGCTAAGCACAGATAATTGTATTCCCCAAAGATATTTTTCTCAAATTTTGATAAAGTCAAAATAGAAATTAAACTGGAATTCTGTAGCTGATGGCATTTATAGCAGTTTTTGCTAACACAAATGTTATGATATTTTAAAAATGAAGAAAATTGGCCTCTCTCCCAGAAAGGCAACACTGGGAGAAATCAGCAGGTCTGTCAAAGCATACATATATAGAATAACATCAGCTACAACTATCTCCCCCTTCTCTCTCTCTCTCTCTCTCTCTCTCTCTCTCTCTCTCTCTCCCTGACACACACACACACACACACACACACACACACATCTCTGTGGAATGCTTCACAATGGAGGAGGCACTCTATCCTTCACGAAATCCCTGAAATTCAATCTAACAGAATTTCTTAAGTCATAGGCGAAGTGGAGTCTGGAATTTACAAGAGCAAAGTGGAAATATCTTCACTGAATGGTCACAAAGGCCTATGCTTGCTAATCAAGAGGAGTGTGTGTGTGTGTGTGTGTGTGTGTGCGCGCGCGCGTGCACGCACATGTACGTGCTTGCGTATGGATGCTGCTTTTTGTATTTTTAGCAAACTGCTTTTTCTGGATCTTGATGCTAAGGTCACATAGCCTTGAGTGCTGTGAGAATTTAGACTGTTAGACAAAAACAATTTAGATGATTCAGATCGAAAATGTAATGCTGGTAAACCTTGCAGGCTGACTTCTTAATTTGCCTGTTTATAAAGACCAAGCAAATCGGGGCGACTGGGTGGCTCAGTCGGTTAAGCGTCTGACTTCGGCTCAGGTCATGATCTCGCGGTTCGTGATTTCGAGCCCCGCATCGGGCTCTGTGCTGACAGCTCGGAGTCTGGAGCCTGCTTGGGATTCTGTGTCCCCCTCTTTCTCCACCCCACCCCTGCTTGTGCTCTGTCTCTCTCTGTCTTTCAAAAATGAATAAACATAAAAAAATTTTTTTTAAAGACCGAGCAAATCATATTCATTCATTCATTCATTCATCACTCAAGAAATCGTCATGGAGCTTGTCACCTACCAGGCTGTGTACTAGGGCTGATGAGGGAAACGCGTGTGGCCCTGCCTCCTCATGAGGGTGTGAGTCAGGAAGCCAGACTGCACGAGCCCTGGGAACACAGTGCGGGAGCATGAAGCCTGCAGCAGGGGATGTGACCTGGAAACTTCATGGAAGGCTTCCTAGAGGAAGTGGCATTTGAGCTAAGTGCCGATACAGGGCCAGGAGAGGGGAGCTGCCCTCCTGGCCACAGAGCCAAATCTGCAGCTGTCCAAGGGTGAGACAGCAAGGGCCCTGCACCGAGAAAGGCCGGGTTAGCCAGCACAACTCCCTGGAGGGGGTGTGTCCTGTGAGGGGCCCAGGGATGCGCAGGCAGACTGCACAGGGCCCCATGGGGTGCAAGCCCCCGGTTTCAGATGGAAACAGCAAGGACTCCGTGAGCATCCAGTGTGGGAGACGCCAGGGAGGAGTGATTTTGTCACCCTTGGTCCCCCAGTGTGGACGGCAGGTCAGCCACCTGGCCACACACACAACCAAGAGGAACGTGACGGATGAACCATCGTGAAGTCATACCTCACAACTGTTGTAACAGCAATAATGTCTTAGAACATGTCTGAAGTGTGGGATGCTTGATTTGTAGGGACCCTTGCCACCTGTTTCCTTTTTTTAAATTTTTTTTAATTTAAAAACAATTTCTTAATGTTTATCCATTTCTGAGAGAGAGAGAGAGAGCACAAACCGGGGAAGAACAGAGAGAGAGAGAGACAGAGGGAGAAACAGAATTTGAAGCAGGCCCCAGGTGCTGAGCTGTCAGCACAGAGCCTGACTCGGGAACCGTGAGATAGTGATCTGAGCCAAAGTCCGAAGCCCAACCGACCGAGCCACCCAGGCACCCTACCTGTTTCCTTTCTTAAATGATGACAAGAGTGTTCATTTCCACACAGAGACAGACAACGTTTTGAGTAATGGATTGTGTAGAAACAGTAAAATCTGCCTAAAACTCTGGGCCTGAATACCAGATAGGTTACATGCACCATGGAACCTTCCAGAGACCCTGGTGACAAACGAAATTCAGGAGGAGAACCGGTGGCCCCCTCTGAATAATCACCCCCGCCTCCATAACCCGTTTCCTCCCGTGCCTTCCATTACGATGATTGCCGTAAACAAGCATCGCATGCGAGGACAATGAGGGAAATGGAGTCTGGGGAAAATGATGTTTGAATATTTGTTTCTGCGTTTACATGCTCCATTGATGAATGAAATAGTAAATATTTAAAGCCCGAAACTCTTTTCATTTCTCCTTCAAAGACCCACTCCGAGCCTCTCTGGTCGACATGGCAGGCAGACCCCTGAGTCATTAATCACTCTTTGTTTGGGCCGGGTTTTATTGTTCGGAATTGTCCAACTCCTGCTCCGGATGGCAGGGCACTGAGGCGCCGGGCTCTTTGTTCAGGACGCGAGTCCCGCGGACACACCTGGGGGCGGGGGGCTGGCGTGTGGGGCAGCAGCGTCTTGACTTTGTTGTGCGTCTGAGTCCAATGCCGAAGCCATGCCCGGCTTCCAGAACACAAGAGGCACAAAGCGTAAACATTGTCTGTGGTTACGTGGTTTGACAAACACCTAGTGGCGATTTTCCGGATATCACCGAAGGACCAACCACCTCTTAAAAGCTCCGGCCTAATTAATTTTAAAACACATACATACGAACAACTAAGGTTTTATTGGCGACTGATGATTTTCGAGGATTTCTTCTGCACTGAACAGGGGAGAGGGTCGCTACGTCTATGCGATGTGCAGAAGTAAAAGAATTACCAGAAGCCCTCGGTTCTTGCAATTTAATTCACAACTTGGAATTATACAGTTCAACTCGGGTCCTGGGAGGCCCTAAAATACAATCCATCATTAGGAAATATTTAGGAACATTACTGGAGAGCTGTGATAATGTATGGCTGTGTAGCTATGTTAAGGTGAGTTAGGAATAAAAAAATAATAACTTTCACCCCAAAATCATCTAACGTAAAATATCTCCTGTCAACACATGATTTGTGGGCAGCATCTTGCATGTATGTGTATGTATCGGCATTCTTTATAAGACGCATACATTTTTATTTTGTTTACCAGTATGCAAGGCACTAAAAAGGGTTTTATTGGAAGCACATACTCCAGATTTACAATATTATATTCGAGTGTATACATTTTCTAGCAACAACGACAAAAAAGGGCTCCACTGTATCCACACCAGTGACAAATGTGCCAGCAAGTGACTAGTTGATACGCCTTTTTATTACCGCAGCTGCCTTGTTTTTTCTACTCAAAATAAAAGAAAATCACAGGATCCTTAAAATAATAGCTGGCAGCAGGTAGTTACCGGGAAACGCATGTCCCCGACGCTTCACTTTGTAGCATCCATCCGGATGGCAGATGAGAGGCTGGGATCGCAGGTCGGTGACAAATACACGGGTAATAGCATTCAGCTCGCCTAACTGTAAAAGCGAATTTGCCAGTCCTCTCTGTTTGATTGTAGACTTGACATGTCGGAGGAGAGGGGCCTTTGGATTACCTGCCAAAACAACAGCACAAATAAACGCCAGACACCCGGGCTGCTTGATGTCGAATTACAAACATTGCTCCCATCATCGATTCAAATTGAGCTGCCGTGTAAAGCCCTGTGGTTGCCGCCTTAGATGAAGGGGGATCTCACAGCCCTACAGCCCCTGCGCGGGCGGGGCGGGCAGGAACAAAGTGCCTTCCCGAGGCCGTGGGCTACGAAGGCTGCTCATTTTCCTTGGCGGAGATGGGTGCCGGGGCCCTGCAAACGGGGCTGTGATATTTAGCATTCATTGGTTTCCTTCTAAAAGTTCTCTGATTGTCTAATGTGACAGCTCCGGAGCTGGGGACGCGAGCTGGAATTGCCTCCTGTAACACTGCTTGATTTAGGCAAGAGGCAGCTCAGAGGAACACAGGAGGCGAATGCACTCATCCTTTGGTGGGGCCTTTTCTTTGCGTGTTCGCTTTGCGTTCACGCAGAGCACCAGCGTCTGAGACGGCAATTGTTCAGAGAGGGCGACGTTTACTTATTGGCTTTTTTTTCTCAGATTCAAAACAAACAACCAACCAACCAACCAACAAAACAGGAGTATACTGGTGCTCATTATCGTTCGCCCATGTTGGAGCAGGTCCCTACAATTAACGCCGACCCTCACGCATTAGGTTTCTCTAGTTCCACAGGATACACAGGCTGTCCGGGAAAGAATTCTTACAAATTATTTCTCGGGTTAGTTTTTGAGATTTCTCAAAATAAACGAGTCTTTGATGAGTTTTTGAGGTTTTGTGCCAAGCCGTGATTTTTTTACCACCCCACTCCGGAAGGGCTGAGCTAAAATTTCATTTTTTTGTGCAAATGCGCAGGTGTGACAGTTGCGGGGAGGATGTGTCGCGTTAAAGGTTCGGCCTTTCGCAGTGCTTCTCCGGGGCCAGGATGGAGGGCTCCGGCCTCAGGTGGGGCCACGGGACCACTTTGCCTACAGTAATCGGCTGGTCCCACCCGTTTGGCTCTGTGCCGCCTGTAGTCCCAGCCACTCACCAGCCCGAGTCTCAGAGATCTTACATTAAGTGGCTTAAATATTTGGTGTAAGGATTAAATGCCAGCCCAGACTAACTGACCTGTGGCGCTCGGAGAAGGATTATTGATAGCTGCTTTGTCTCGTGGGCACTCAGTCCTAAAAATAACCTTCACGCTTAAAACCCCCTGCACGTTTAAAAGATACATTCTCTATTTTTAGCCCAGGATTCAAATGACCTCTCAATAGGAAAAGTTTTAAATCATTATGGAGAACTCTGCATCGATCTGAATTCCTTCAAAAGTGCAGCCAAAGGCTGTGGACTGTGGTTTCCAGATCAGCAACGACTCCGGCCAATGTGCCCGGGTTTCTGATTTTTTCAAAAAGAGCACATCTAGAGTTCCCGTGTGAACGCCTAGCATCTGTAAACACTGGGCAATGTCCTCAGTGCACGTGACGGTACGTCACGTTATTTCTAGCCGAGCGGAGTCTTTCCGCATCCGTGCGACATTCTTATTTAGCAAGCAGACCCCTCCATAAGGGAACTAAATTTCGTTCTTTGCAAGGAGGTTATAAATACTAATTTTTCTGTTGCCAATATTGATGATTAAATCACCCTAATTTGCATTGTCTGAGCTAATCATGGGATGATTTATTTACCTGCTATGTTTACATGAAGTAGATAGCAACAATTAAGTTTATTTTAACTGTAGTTATTAGAAATACAGTAAATGGTAATATACGCCAGAAGCAAATAAACATATTAGCAGGAAATGTTTAAATGATCTGAGTAACACTACGAGCCAGCATAGCAGGTGGTGATATCCTGTTTTTAAATTACATTTCAGCAAGTGAACATAATAAATCCTCCTGTGTTATACATTTCGCTGGTAGCGACTTATACTCACATTATTCAGTTTGACCTCATTCCTGCTAATCACCGTCCCGGTTTTAATAGCTGCCACAGTGAGTGAAACAGTTAATGCAGTATTTCTTGCCGAAAGAGTGCCTGTCAGGTTATTGATGACAAATTAAAATTAATAAAGAAGATCTGTGTTGAATTTGAGGCAATGGAATAACTATGGCATCCACGTGACGGCCGTGGCCTCTGGGGCGCCCTGTGTAGAATAATGTTTTTGGTGTACGTGCATTGTCTTGAAAGGCACGCTAAAACTGCCAAATCTCTGCCTCCGCCTGGAAGACTTCCCGAAATAGAAGCTGTATTCTTTTAGCCCTCATCACATGTAATTTATTCCTCAGAGAGTTATTTCCCGTTCTGTACACCTTAGCTCTGCGCTGTAATAATAGTGTGTTTCCAAGCCTCTACGATTTTATTTACCTCGGTAAGAACCTTTACAAGAACAATCACGTACACGTAGGAGTCCAGAAAACACAGCAAATAAGTAAAAGTTCAATACCGCGTTTCTGCAGAATGTATCTGCCTCCATTTCAAGGGGGCCCAGGCGTTCAGTTAAAGAGCCGGTGCGGCTGCTTGTTCAAAAAGCACTTAGCATTTTGGGGTCGTTCTTTCCCTTCGTACAGAAAATGAGGTCTAATCACAGCGATTTATCTTTTCAGTGGTTCCAAAAGGAGAGAGCAAAAGTCTCCAGAAGATTGGACTAAATGTACTAAATGAATGTGTGCCCACAGCTTATGTATGTGTCATGCCGACTTACAAATAGCACGTTCATTAGGGGAGGAGAGCGCCCACTGGGAGCACGGGAGCTGGGGGCAGGCCACACACCCCGGGACCATGGCAGACGGCTATTCTGCGGGCTGAACTAGATGAACATAGTAAGGTGGTGTTACTGCTGGCATCCCAGAAGCAGCAGGCACGGTTGTGATGGAACCCAGGAGACTCACCACGGAGACTGAGTTCTTCCTCTAAAGAGGCGGTCCGTGGAGGTCAGTCAACACAGAAGTCGCGCGTAGGTTGGCTCAGAAAGTGCTAAGCCACCGCTCCTGGACTCCTTCTGGAAATCTAGGGGAACACTAGAGCCATCACTACAGTCCATGATGAAAGGAAGCGTCATAGAGACCAACCTGGGGGTTAAGAGCCCGTGGTCCAGGCTCTCCTGGCCACTGATGGCCGTGTGACCTCACGTCTGTCCCTCCCTCGGTGGTTCTCAGATGGCTCACGCATGTCCAGACTCTGACTTGCCAGCTCTGGTGTTCTACGGGGCTGAGGAAGAGTGGGGAATAATCCTGTGTTGGGGTTCTGGGGCCCTGGCATGACTAGCGCTGCCCCACCGCCCCCCATCTCTGGCTGGGAGTTGCTTTCGTGCCGTGTTCCGGCCTCTCTTCTGAGGCCTCAGTCCTCGCAGCCTATGTGTCCCGCCAGCTCTCCCTGGTCAACGTGGGCTGTGTGGCCTTGTGTCCACCACCGCCGCCCAGACTCGGATTCTGTGTGGGCCCTTCCCACCGGCTGCGGCACGACACGGTGTGCACCTGTGCTTAACAGTGGGCTCACTCAGATGGGCTTTCTGCCTCCTCTTTTCCCTCTCTTCCAAGGGCCGTGCCTGGCCACAGTACGACTTCAGATCTTGAGTCTAACCCAACAGTGCATCTTACACTTGGGATGTACAAACAAGGAATTTTGTAACGGTTTCTTACCACATTTCTAAGTATTTGTCTTGCTTCTGTGAAAGTTCATATATGGGCTTCGTAAGAAACGGACGTTGCATTTTACAACCTAATTCAAGCCCAAAGGTGGCTATGTTCTGCCCAAATGTTTGATGACCTTGAGGAACGTTTTAGGCATGTTGGTTGTGTGCTCCCTCCGTTGAATAAACGGCCACCCACTTAACAGGTGCGCAAAATGATGTTGTACAGTCGTCTCAGCCCTGAAACGCAGAATTGCTTCAATATAGGATTAAGAGGGCTGACACCTTGAATAATTGAAGGGAGGTCCTTTGCAATTCATAGGGTTGACATATAGTAGTCAAATTGCTCTGTCTCTGAGTTGTAAAATAAAAATACAGAAAATGAGGAATTAATTCAATTAAACATTTTCCCACCCACATTTTACCTTTCCTCACTGCTCTGGGGAATAATTTATGAAATGTATATCGCCAGAAGACTTATTTTTGCCATTATTTTTAACTTAATGAGTATACCTTGCACATCAGAGAGAAAGAACAAAGGTTAAATTTTACATTAACAGCACATTGCAACATGGTATGCAAGTATCTATATGCAAATATAGAGCCCTTGGAAGATAAATGTGTTATATTTTTAACCAGCTAACTATGACTGTGAAGTATTGTGTGAGATATTCAGTGGTTTCATTTTTATATCTTTCTTGTAAATAATGCATAAAGTATGTAGATGGTGTCAAAATATGATTAAGCTATTAGCTTTATAGTTTTTCATAGTTAAGAATGTGTTCAGCATGGAGCCCCTAATAACTCATTTCTAAAGGCAGCGACCATTATGAAATATTTCTTGTTCAAGTGAACGTTATCATGTGACATAATGATTTTGCTTAAAACCAAGTTAAATGAGGAGTAAAATTAAACAATATTGCATGAATTGTGTTTGACTAATTTTGTGTCACATTATATTAGCCAAGCTTTCAGACTATGTGTTAATGACAAATAGTGTAAGCCCCCAACATACTTTATACGTCTGTACAACCACCCTTAAGTCATTAGCGTTTTAAAGGTTCATTTTGTTTGCAGTTTTTGTAGCCAGTGGCTTTTCCTGATTATTTTTGCTCATAAAAGTAGACACAATTCGGAAATAAATTTTTTACATACATCGTCAGGACTTAATTTTAGTAACAAGGGCATGACTTTTATGGGAAAAGCAAATCGTTTGGAATCGTTTGAAAACTTGAGACATTCACTTTGATGAGAGCTATGTCTAAATTAGAGATCATAATGGTTCCCTAAAATACGAGTAACAGCCTCAGAAGAATGGTCCCGGCGGGTGGCAGTGGGCTCCTCCAAGTAAAATTTGATGAGAAGACAAGCGACCGTCAACCGTGCAAACACCCTGGTGGTCCTGAGGACGCTGCGAGGCTGACCTCCGTGGAGCGTGACATCTGAGGTAGCCTGAGTCTGCTGCTTGTAAATCATCTGCGGTGAGGCCTGCAGGCTGGCTCTGCTCCTGCGCGGGGGGCGTGGGGGACAGAGATGCCCTGGCAAGTCTGAGGGAGCAGCCGAGGGGCCCCAGTCGCCGCAATAGCAGAGAGGAGTGTGCTTAATGTTTACACTCGCTGCCTGGGAGGAGAGCTTGACCTTTACCCAGAGCACGGCGACCTCCGCGTCGTCATAACCGCGATCTTCGCTGATCATATAAAGGGATTTAAAGTGCTGGGAAACATCACGTGTGGGGTAATAAAACCTACCAAATAGGGAACAAACATCATGTTGGCATCGATGCCATTTTCCAAAAAAATGTTTGCAATCTCGTAAAGCTTTCACTGCGTGAGAGGCTTGTGAGGTGAGAAAGAAGCGGGGTCCTAGGCAGTGTGTGCAAACAGATGTCGGGGTGTGCGTGTGCCTGCGTGACGTAGGATCCCAGGGTGGGGACAGATCAGACGCCCTAAGTGCTCGCTCCAAGACCCGATGGCAAGTTGGAGACAGGTCAGCAGAATCCTATGAGCTTGTGCTACTGTTTCTCACGCATTCCTCCCTGGACCATCAAAATATTGAAAAAGTTGCAAGTGACAACAACTCCACGCTCAATGGACTCCATTTCTAGTTACGTGCAAAACACTAATATGCTTTATGCGCTTTGAGTTGTTTTATTTTTCCTGACCGTAATTAAATGAGTCGCTCTCAAGCACACATGGCAATGGACACACAGTTGGATGCTGGATGTTAGGAAACAAGTCATGACCTGGACCAGGGCCGTCCCTGGAGGTGAGAAGACCTCCCACGGTGTGCCCTGTGACCTTTGACATCAAGGAATCAGAAGTAGGCTGAGGACCTGGTTTAGTCCACTGTGCAGAGGAGGAAAAGGACTCACATTTACAGTGTTATGATGACGACTGAATACATTCATATCAGTATTCCATACATCTGCTCAGGACATAATGTTGTGTGCACCCAAAGAAGATTCTAGAACCTTGTAAAAGGCTGCATGCATTATTATCTTCTAACTAGTCCTTAGATCTGGAAAAAATTCTCCATCCCATGTCAGTTTTATAACTGGGAATAAAAACTAAACCAAACAATACGTGCTGCTTTGAAGAGCTTGTGTACACAATGGATTCAGACTCTTTTGGCATACAGGGCTATGGATAGACTACAACTGGCCCCACTTTCCCTTTGTGAGTCTCAGGGCCCCATCTTCTGTGGCCCCACCTACGAAGCCTTGTGTCCCAGCCCAGAAGCAGACCTGTCACTCTATCCCATCTCATTGCATGGATGGCCTTGGACAAGTTGCTCAACTTCCCCAGACTCAGGGGTCCAGGCTGGAAAGGGAAGAGCCCAGGAGCTACAATCAGGGCTTGCCCCAGGGGTCCCAGAGTGCTTGAGCACATTCTAGCCCAGGGATTTCAGATCTTACAGCACAAAGGTGCCATGGTCCACAGTCTGACGACCCTACTCTTTCCAGGGTCAACATAACACCTCGATGTGCTGGACACAGACAGTGGCCACGTGATCAGGTCCTGGGTTACCAGCTCTTGTCTGCTGTCAACCAGCTGTGACTAACCCACCTGGGACCTCTGCTGTCCCCCGGGGAAACTCCCCACTCCTTTCCTGTTCGAGTGATTGTTCTGAACTACATGAAAGTCAAACGTCCTCGCTTGTGAAACGGGGAACGCTACGAAGCAAGAGAGAAGACCGCCACCCCTGTACCCCGTCCCTGGATGAAACTGCCGTGTACAGCTTGCGATTGCCTTTCGGACACTTTCCGGCCTAATCTACACACCCGTGTGTGCATGTGCTTCTATTTGCACAGGTGGGCCCCTTTCAGACTCGTGTGTTCCTGTTTCCACCCTGTGAGCACACACAGATGCCCTCCCTGTTCACACTGCAGAGCACTGCACTTGACTGTCAGACATTTAGGTGGCTTCTGATCTTTTGTCACCTCGGACAACATGGAGACAGATATCCACCTGGTCCACAGACACATGGTATTTGTGAGATTGTTTCTGTGGGCCAAACTGGGATTGCACGCTCCAAGGGTAACCACCCTCCGCATTGAATGGGTATTCCCAACCATCCTCCAACGTGGTGTCTAATTAGAGTTCGGCCATCAGCAATTGACCCCCAAACTGCTGTCAACACAGGGCTGTCAGCTTTTTGAGCCTTTGTCAAAAATGATGTGTGCAAACAAGAGTCTTGGTTGGTCCGTGAAATCTGCCACAACTCCTTTCCTGGCTCTTTGCGAGCCTGGTGGGTTTGGGCTGCTGGGTGTCTCATTGCACTCTGGTTTGGGGGCTCTGCGCTCCCTGAGTATTTGCTCCCATTGCAGCGCCCTGACCGCCGAGTCCATGCAGGGAGCCCTGCCCTCAGTCATGGGTCTGAGCCTCAACTCCAGACGTCCCATCACTGTGTGCCCCACGTCCCCAAAAGGATCTTTCGTCTGTCTGTCTAAACTTGCTTGAAGACATTGCCACTCAGTAAATATTGGTTGAAGAGTTTCATGAATTAATGCAAGGATATCATGGCAAGGAAGAGGTTAGGTTCACATTTGCCTACTGTTTTCTGACGAATCCTGCGTCATATGCAATATCATATAACACAAGGGACGCTTTTCTGCTTCCTTCTTTTCTTAAGAACAAATCTGACTTTGCATCATGCATCACTATGTCTTCAGCCAGCCCTCGTTTTTTTAAAAGCTTCCTCATGTTAGTTTTACATTTAGAAAAGAATCCAGACAAACAATAAGCATCATTTAAAAAGACTGCACACCCTGTACACAGCTTTCCATCCTCCGTGGGGCCGAGGATGCGCAGAGGCGGCTCCCATAACACTGTCCATGAGCTTTGCATCTTCCTGTCTTTGCAGGATTCCCAAGTTTCAGACAAAGCTGGTGGTGCTTGGGTTGGATATGTTTCGTTTTAGGAAGGTGCACAAACACATGAGAAAAGACTGGAATCCTGATACCGTTTGATCCAACAATTTATCTTAAAACGTAATCAGACGAATTTGTAAAGAAAAAGGATGCTTGGTAAAAATCGAAGTCCAAGAGTAGGGAACTGGTTCATTAAATTATGATACAGCCACAGAGTGGAATACGCGCTGTGACTTAAAATCACACCCACGCGCATGTCTGTGTATATATGCATGCTGTTACCATATGTTTTGGTATAAGAAATGTTCACAATATACTGTTAAATGAAAAAAACAAGTCACAAAAATGTTACATCAGGTATGACTCATTTATCTAACATATATATTAATATGTGTACATATAGGCACATAAAGTCTCGAAGGATAGATACGAAACTGTTAATTATGCTTACCTTTTAGCATCTCACCTTTTTAAATCTGAATTTTATAGCATTTCTATAAAGACAATAAATTAACTGTGTGAACAGTACAGATTTAAATAAAAAGTGTTTTGAAAAAGAAATTTCAGCATCAGCAAACACTTGCAGCGTTGGCTAACCAAAAGGCCTATATTTGTATAGCTACGAATTGGGTCAAGCCTCCCCGTCCATTCCCGGAAGGCGAAAAAAAGGAAACCACCACTAAATGAAATTCTTTCCTCAATCTTGTGTCCCCTTCAACCTAGTGCATTATTTTATTTCCTTCCCTTCATAATGACCTTCTTCACAGAACACGATCACTCACTGTAATTCTTTCAGCTGTGTGTGCAAACTACCCCTTGTAATCCTATCTTTGGCCAATCAGTCGCTTGCCTCCCCTGCTCATGTCAGGTTTCACAGAGGTCTCCTGGTTGGCATGTCCAAAGCCTTGTCCACGTCCCTGACTTTGGTGGCCCTCATGGCCTTGCTGACTGCACTCTCCTCTGGTCTTATCCTCCCTGGGTTTGGCTCCTTGTATGGGTTGAATTGTGTTCTTCCAAAGTTCCTCTGATATCCTAACCCTTGTACCTGTGAACGTGCCCTTGTTTGGAAAAAAGATCTTTGCAGATGTTACTGAATCAAGATGGGGTCATACTGGAGTAATCCTTTGGGACTGCTGTCCTTATAAGACACAGACACACACAGAGGAAGTCATGTGACCACGGAGGCAGAGTTTCGAGGGACCCTGCCCAGACCCAGGGAATGCCAGGAGCCACCAGAAGCTGGAAGACACAAAAGGATCTTCCCCTTGAGGCTTCAGATGGAGCATGGCCCTACCAGCACCTTGATTTTGGACTCCTGGCCTCCAGACTGTGAGAGAATGAATTTATATTGTGGTAAGCCACCCAGTTCTGGGTACTTGGTGATGGTACACACAGGGAAGGAATACAGCTCCCAAGACACAAGGGCCCCATGTACAATGGCAGCACCAGCCCTTTAAGCTTAAGGTCCTCTTCTCCTCTGTGCCGAAGCACACAGGAACCCAGATAAGCATCACTTTCACTGATACGTTCAGAAAATTCAACCTTGTTATTTTTACACAGTAAACCCTTGTGTTGTCATTTGCGTGCAGTGTGGCTTATTTTTCTTGGGCATCACAGCCTTGGGAGAGCAGTGGAGAGACGTATGTGATGAGGCCTGGAATGCCAGCAGAAGTCCTTGTAGGAGATGGAGGCGAAAGGCCCATGGGGAGATGGACCCCATCTGAGGGTGGGCTGCATTCTGTGTTCCGGGGGGCTGGAGCCCAGGGAACTAGTAGTCCATGAGACGAGACCCAGAAACAAATTGATATCAACAAGGAGCAATGATGTGCTTTTAAGTTTGTCTGCATGCTTGCCTCCCAAAGAAGATGGTCCCTTCCTGGGGGCTGACACTGGCCCCGAGCGCCTGTGTGTCCCCAGACCCTTCTCCAGGGACCATTGCAATGAGCACCAGGGAAACAGCAGAGCGTGGTTGGGGAGCGCGTGATGGACACACTGGTGGCTCACACAGGGCTCCAATTCCGCTTCAAAATGTTGCCTTGATGAATGCTTCCTTGTGACGGGACTGCATTTGAAAACTGATTTAAAAAAAGTGTAAGGTCATACTGTTTCTTATGGAAAATTTGAACAATGAGGGATACAACAGCTGCCACGCAGAGGAACATCCACGCGCCCTTGGCCGCACGTGTTCTGGGCTCCACATCAGGGCCTTCCCTGACCTTCAACCAGCTCTTCACAGCACTTTACATCTGTCGGTGACCTACTCGTTCTCTTTCTCCTCCTAATAGAAGATAAGACAATGAGAGCAGGACTTGCTTTTGTTTTGTGATTTTTTTTTTTTTTAACAGATAAAACCTAGAAAAGTGCTCAGATCAGTGGTTCTCAAAGGGTGATCCAGGGTCTGCTGAGATTTCCAGGACCCTTTCAGGGTCCGTGAGGTCAACACTGTTTTCTCAACAGTGGGTCAAAACTAGTTTCAGAACAACTAAGACGTTGTTTGCCTTTTTCACTTTCATTCTGTCTGAATATATGGCGGAATTTTCCAGAGTCCTCACGGAGGGTGATATCGCAACCAATTGAATACAGAAGCAAATATGGGAACCCAGCTGTCTTCTATTAAGCAGGACTTACAGAGATTTGCAAAAATGTAAAACAATATTGCTCTCTCTATATGTTCTTTTTTTACTAACATGTTGTGGATTTATTATTTAAGAAAGGAATTAATGAATAAATATTTCTAAAATGATCAATTTTAGTTTTGATATGGTAAATATCAATGGATATTACCAATATAAACAAAGGCTCTTTGTGGTTCTGAATAATTTGGGAGGAGTATAAAGGGATCTGGAGATCAAAAAGTTTGGAAACTGCTGGCTAAGACCACAGCTGGTGCTCAGAAATATTTGTTAAATAAAGCAACGAATGACTCGGTTGACGTTCCTATTTTGATGTCACTTCCAGTTTCCTTTATGTGTACTTAAAAAATTTTATAAATTCTGTGTTTTGCTTTTTAAAATTAACATGCAAACCAAAGCCCCTTTCTATTATTAAAAATTCTGCATCATTTTGAGGGGCGGCACGAGAGTCTATATAGCTATTCTCAATTCCTGGGAGCAGCTCAATAACCTACAGAGCTTTAAAGATCATCCGGACATTCCAGGGTAAGATTTGGTTATCTTCGGACACTTGGTGGGCATTGCTAATTTGCTTCTGCAAAGCTCTACCAATTCATGCTCTTGTCAACAGTGTAGAAGACTGCCAAACTCCTTTTCTCCATCAGCTACATCTTTAGGGAGAAGCCGTCCCGTACTTACCTGGTTACTTGGACAGGGCTCCTCCCTGTGGACACCAAGTGGCTGACTCTCCTGTCGTCGAGACTTCTGGTCGTGATTTTCTTCTCTAAAATTGGGCCACCCATGTGATTGTCCCGGAGCCTCAGTTACCAGGCCTGTTATTCAGACTTCTTGCACTTTGGCTTTGATCTGAAGAGTGCCTTGCTGGGTGCCCGCCACACGCCACAGTGTGCCTTGCTGGTCTACCCAGGACGACGTGCACTGTCAGCCCAGTCTCTGAGGTGGGGTAGCTTCCACAACCACCGACTGGGTCACCAGTGGTGCCCCATCTGCCCATTTCTACTCAGTAGTCTTCCTAGTGCCCCTGTCAGGCACCTAGGGTCCCAGGACACACGTCGAGCCTCTGGCCAGCATAGAACCAGCCCATGGAGAGTGTGCTTGAAATAGAGGAAGAAACACAAATAGCCAGGGAACCTTGAGGAGAAGCACCGAAACTCACCAGGAAGACTAAGGGAGAGCAAATGAGATCAGTGGGATGTCATTTTCACCTGGCAGCTAAGCAGAGATTAAACAAATGACAGGATCTGATGCTCACAAAGGTAAGGAGGGAGGGGCGCCGCCAGAAGCAGCTGCTGAGGGTGCAGCCTGGGCGCTCCGCGGGAAGGCAGGCTGGCGGCACTCGCGGGGGACCTCGCGCACAGCCTGGACACAGTGCATTTCTTGATCTCTGTTATCCTGCAGAATTGCTGAAAAGATGCGTTCAAACCCCAGGTGCAAAGATGCTCCTCTGAGTGTTATTCCGAACAGAGACAAAGTAAAAGTGTCTTGAAAGGGGCCGAGTGACGCAGATTCTGGGGCATTGGGCAGATAGACTGTTGTGTCGGAATTCAGGTTGTTCTTTTGGATAATTTATAATGCATAAGAAAAATCTCACAACATAGATTTAAAAATCTGATTTCAAACCTGGGTATGTTATTTTACAAATTATGTAAAGAAATAGATGTAAACATAGCTAGATGATTAATAGATAAATAGAAACAAGTCTGGAAGACAGACTTCAAAACATTAATAGTGCTAAGTTATATCTGGTTTTAGATACATATATTTTCCCAATAAGCATCGTATTTCTACAATAAATATTTACTTTCCTGGAATCAGCACAACTGAAGACCAGAGGGTGGTCCAGGTTTTAGGAAGAGATTCCTATGGGAAATGTCAGCTAAATGGGGAACCAATATTTAGCCTGGGTGCTGGACAAGTTGGACGGGACTACCTGTTAACAGTAGTGGGAGAGTGGAGGGGTGGGTGCAGGAGAATATTCCAAGAGGAAACAATAATGGTGTAGAGGCTTTTGTGTGAGAGTGCACAAGGGCATCCAGGGGCCCCGTAGGGGTTGGCATGCCTGCTCCACAGAGGACAGTCAAACGCTGGCCTAGGAGAACAGAGCTAAAGTTGTCAAACTACAGCCTGAGGACCAAATCCAGTCAGCCACCTGTTTCTGTAAATAAAGTTTTATTGAATACAACCATGCCCGTTTGTTTACATATGGCTGCTTTCACGCTATGATGGCAGAGTTGAATTTTAGTGGCATAAACAATATGGTCCACAAAGCCCCATATATTTACTACCTAGCCCTTTATAGAAGAAGTTTGCTGACCCCGGCATAAAGAATCTTCATCACGGGAGACTCATGGGTTGTTCTAGAGAGCCGGAATGTTATCCCGAAGGCAGTGGGGAGCTACTGACCAATTTTAGGGAGAAATTGTGTGAAGGGATTTGAGGGAGAGGGTGCAGCATATTAAATAGAGAAATTTACCCTTGCTCCTTCCTTGTGTAAACTCTGAGGACTTATGAGGACAAGAACAGATTTGCACTTTGGGAAGATCTGTCTGGATACTATGGGAAGAAGCATAGATTAGAGAGGGTAGGATCAGGCCTGGGATAAACCAAGAGCTGGGCATAAATGTAGCAAAGTAAGTGAGAGAGACAACAGGGACCTGGGTCAAGGCAGCTTGGGGATGGAGGAGGGTGGGAAGACAGGGGAGGTATAGTACCCAGAAGTGACCATACTTGGCAGTGACTGGGTGTTTGGGGTGAGGTTGGAGTGACTGCCAGAGTCCTGGCTCAGAGGGTGACCTGAGGACACAGGGGAGCAGGTAGTCTTGGTTGAGGGAGGGCGGTGGCTCCATTTGGTCATGGCAAGTCTGAGGCTCCTGGTCAAGGGGAGGCCTCCAGAGGCAAATGGAGCTTTAGGAGGGATCTAATTGAGACCCCACCAGCCTGCAGGTATGAATGGTGCCTGGACCATGGTGGAGATTGCCTGGGGAGTGAGCACAGGGCAGAGGAGAGGGTCTGAGCCCATGGTATGCCACAGCAATGAGACAGAGAAAAGGGGTCAGGGAGGTGGGGAGCAACAGGGGATTGTTGACCCCAGAGATGAGCAGAAAAACTGTGTCAGGGAAGGTATTCATGGTTACACATGCTGAGATGTCAAAGGACAGAGGGACTCTGGCACATCTTTTGCATTTAGCCACTAGGAGGTGGCTGGTGCCTTCTCGAGACTTGAACTTGTTGAACGAGTGGTGCCAGAATCTGGCTCTATTGTTTTATTCTCATGCAGCCTGTGGACATCAGGCTGCAGGCTGAGGACAGTTAACCAAAGGCCACTGGTCAGCAAGATAATCTCTCCCAACTGGGTCTTGACTTCAGCGCGATCTTGTCGCCCTGGCCTCCGGTGATTTCACTGGCTTTGGTAACAACTTTAAGACTGACATGGGCGAAGCTTGACCTGCGGGAAGCAAAAGAAGGGTATTCCTTGCCACGACTGGAGTGATCACTTCTTGAGTCTACAGATCAGTACCGTCCAATAGAGCTTTCTGCCGTGATGGAAAGAGTGTATACCTGCACTGTGCTCTGCAGTAACCACGAGCCACATGTGGCTACTGAGCTCTTGAAGTGTGGCTAGTGCAACTGAAGAATGGAATTTTATCATTGGCTTAGTTTTAGTGAATTAAAAATGAAAAACCAACATAGCCATGTGGGACTCATGGCTCTCCTGTCTCGGAACTGTGTGGTTGTAGATAATAATGGTTTGAGGGAGAAGAGTGTTGCTTCCTTAAAATAAGAATATATGATACTGACTTCAAGCAATTACTCCTTGAACACACTTCTGTTCAATGTACTGAGGATGTATTCATAAGCCTGACACTCAGGTATGTCGGTACATCAAAGCAATTATGTCACTCTATTTATCTAAGAGTCCATTTAGACAAACTCTCTGAGTGTGAAGGGATTTGAGGGAGAGGGTGCAGCATATTAAATAGAGAAATTTACCCTTGCTCCTTCCTTGTGTAAACTCTGAGGACTTATAACCGTATCTGAGCACAGTTGACGACATGCTATGCGCTAAGTCTGAACGCGTGGGGCCGGGGTCCCCACACTGACGCCGAGGGCTTGCTTAACGGAGACAATCAAGGTGATGGGAGAGCTGTCCATTCTCTTGGCTTTTCAGAGCTTCTAACTGGCTTGGCCCTTAGCTGGATGGGTGGATCCCTCCATAACTAGGAGGAGGGCTGCCGAGGACAACTGTTTTTACCTTCCTGGGTGCGGCTCTAATCCTAGGTCACCCTCACAAGCAGTGCCTTTTGGGGGGGAGTGGTGTCTGTGAAGCACTTTGCCTCTGTCAACTCTGGGTTTGCCCAGAGACCCAGAATGAAGGTCCTCATTTGCCCAACCACCGCAGTGCTCTGGAGAACCTCACAGAATGCAAAGCGCTCTGGACCAAAGGATTCCTGCTAAGAAATCTTTATTTCTTGTCCTCTGATTTCCCGATGCAGTTGAGTGGTGAGGTGAGATGTATTGTTTTCTCTCTCTCTTTTTTTAAAGTTTGTTTTTTATTTATTTTGAGAGAGAGAGAAAGAGAGAGAGAGAGAGAGAGAGCGAGAGCGAGCAAGCAGAACAGGGGCAGAGAGAGAGAGAGAGAGAGAGAGGGAGACAGAATCCCAAGCAAGTTCCACACTGTCAGTGCAGAGCCCAATGTGGAGCTCGATCCCACAACGTTGAGATCAGGGCCTGAGCTGAAATCAAGAGTCGAAATTTAACCAGCTGGGCCACCCAGGCACCCCTATTGTCTTCTCTCTTTGAGTGCCCTAGGCTCTCCTAGCCCCACTCCCGTGCTTGCTGCTGTCCTAGAGCCTACTGGCCTAATATAACATATTTATACAATACATTGTGGGTATTTATTATATATAATATGTATAATGCAACATAAATATAACTTATGTAATATAAGGTATATCCACCATATTGTGTTTCTAAAATCTGAAAAATTTAGAATTCTAAAGCACAACTGGCCAGAGGATTTTGCTGGGGACTGTGGACTTGTGTTAAAATTACTCACTTGTGTCTAGAGCGTCCAGAGGGCCACCGTACCTGTGCACACAGTAGGTCCATAAGACCCCAGTGAGGGGTGGGGGCTGGTCACTTTGACTAAGGGTGCGTTGGTGGTCCTTTTCCAATCCAGATTCACCAGATTGCTACAGAAGAGTATCCGTAGCAAATTCAATAATGATCAAGGTCAGTGTCCAAGACTTTCAACCCCATGAATGAGAAGGTCCAGGAAGTTCCATTTAATCCACACGGCTCCTGTAAAACAACAGCGTGGAATCCAGAAACAGAATTCAGCTGCAGACAGGGCCTGGGAAGAGGTTTCCAGGTTTAGCAAATGATAATACAGGACTTCTAGCTTATTTGAGTTTCAGATATGTGAGATTTTTAAAGTAGAACTATATCCAAGATACAGTAAATCATAAATAAAGTACTGGGACATACTAAACTAGCAGAATTATTTGCATTTTACTTGTGACTCAGATTTGGCTGGTGCCTTGTATTTTATCTACCCACGTTGCACTGGGAGCGCTTAGCAAAGGTCAAGCCTTTGTGGCTGCTTGTGGAAACGGAGGAGAGAGTAGGACCAGTCCAGATGGCGGTGAGGGGGCGGCCTCCAGAGGGTTCCAGGGGGCTCAGTCCATTGCTTGTTCTATTTGGACAAGGGGAGGGGGCTCAGGCGTGCCAGGCCCGCGGCACGCTGGCCCCCCAGACGGTGGCTGAGTCAGCCTGCACGCGGCACCTTTGTGGCCAGCTCTGGGAGTGGAAGCTGGTGGTGGCTGCCACAGCCCTGACTCTGCCACCTGCCCTGTGCAGGTGGAGGACCAGGCCCCCCTCCACGGACAGCAGGGGCGCACCTGTACAAGCTGGCGTGATGAGGCCACAGGAACCCAACTCCTCTCCTCTCCGCCCAGAGAGAACCGCACAGACACCTGTCCACTGGGTTCCCCTTAGTCCTCAGAAAGCAAAGCCCAGCCTACGTAGGGGACAACTCAAGCTGGTTAATTCAATTTTTTTTTTTTTTGCTTTCGTCTCCTTCTTCTCCTTCTCCTTCTCCTTCTCCTTCTCCTTCCTTCTCCTTCTCCTTCTCCTTCTCCTTCTCCTTCTCTTTCTCTTTCTCCTTCTCCTTCCTTCTCCTTCTCCTTCTCCTTCTTCTCCTTCTCCTTCCTTCTCCTTCTCCTTCCTTCTCCTTCTCCTTCCTTCTCCTTCTCCTTCTCTTTCTCCTTCTCGTTCTCCATCTCCGTCTCCTTCTCCTTCTCCTTCTCCTTCTCCTTCTCCTTCTCCTTTTCCTTCTTCTTTATTAACTTGTTTTAGGCAAATTCTGTAGAGCTAATATTGTTAGCTTAAGAACCAAAGATTGACTGTGCTGGAGCATTTTCCTCTTCATTGCAGAATGTAATTGCAGTATTAAGTCAAAACTAAACAGTTGGCAGAGGGTATCTGTCAACCTGTTTTAAGGCTGCACTCAGAGCCAATTTAAATGCCTTTGCAAGTTACATAGACCAGTCTGGGTTGATTTTTCTGGATGGCGGTAACATTTTCCGGAAGCACTAACGTTAAACTGATATTGTGTGACATGGTACAAAACCTCAGGATGTCTTCATTGGACTTACAGAAATTCCCCTCACCTCGGGGACCTGATCCCGTGGAGGGGAGCCCACAGTGTCTGTATGGGTCTCTCAGGCTACAGAGCAGGGGGGCGGATCTGTTTTCTTGAGTCCCTATCTCTGTTGTAGGCAGGAATCTAAGATAAATGAACAAAAGCCCCATTGCATTTTACTAAATGATGCCCTCAGTCCAGCCCAAAGCCCCTCAGGGGCCCCTGTGGCAGCCTTTATGGCCTGCATGCTGGGAGCCTATGGGGTCAGCTTGACGGTCACCCACCCCAGGTGTGCAGCCGGCCCTCCCTGTTCTCCATGCCCCACTCAGGATGGCACATGTGACTCTCGAGAATAAATTCCTGTGTAACTTCTGCCACCAGAATCGCGACGGGGACAGAGATTCTTAGGTGTGGTTTTAATGCTTCCAAGAATCTGCCAGCAGCGTCCTCCTCCAGGACGTGGGGACGTGATGATTGAGCGAGTGGCCACCCGGTGAGAGCAGCAGGCAGAGGCATTAGGAGAGGCTGCTCATACACACGTGGACCCGTGTGAGGGCTCCCTGGAAGAAGTGGTGAGAAGTGCCTCAAGGTGGTGCAAGCGGGCTCTGGGAAGAAGCTTGGACTCACTAGAAGTGAGCCTACAGGTGTGGGGCAGTGTGGTCTGCAAGCCCCAGGCTCCTCGTACTCCGCCAGCTTCGCTGCCCACCATCCCACTGGCCTCTCAGCCGTGTGCACGCAGCAGTCAAGGCCACATGTCCTGGGGTCACAGTCTGTGTGTCCTGCCTACCAGCCCCATACTGGATGGCCCAGACCCACGTGGAGTGAGCAGGAGTGCTGCAAAGCACCTGGCCACACTCAATCTCTGTCATCTGCCTGCCCCTCTCCAAGCTGGTGACTTCCTAGTGGGAAGGCCCTCCCTCATTGGGTCCTCGCTGGAACATGTGAAGTGGCTATTTGTTTTTGAGACTTTACTTCGTAGGGCACTTTTAGGTTTACAGAATGCTGAGCGGAAAGTATGCAGAGATCAGATTTACCTTCTCTCTCCCTCACCCCGGTTTCTCCTGCTATTTACCTCTTGCATCGGTGTGGTACATTTGTTAGAACTGATGACTCAGCGATGATACATTTCTGTTAAGTATCACACAGGGGTTACCTTCAGGGCCCTCTTCGTGCTGTATATCCTGCGGGTTTTGACATATGCCCAATGGCATGTATCCATCATCATGGTACCATCCAGGGTCATTTCACTGCCCTGAAGATCCTCTGTGCTCTGCCTACTCATCCCCCCAGTGCAGACCCTGGACAACCACCGATCATTTTAGTCTATAGTTTGGCCTTTTCCAGAATGTCATGTGGCTGGAGTGACACAGTAAGTATAGTTTCCAATTGCCCTCTTTAAGCAACATGCATGTAAGATTCTACCATGTCTTTTCCTAGCTTGATGGCTCATTTCTTTTCATTGCTAAATAATATTCCATTGTCTATAGAGAGTGGGTAAGTGTTTTGCTTCAGGCCACACCATTCTGGGGATATCGCAACAGGATTTGAATCCAACCCAGGGTGTTTTGACTCCAAATCCACTATGCTGTTGTAGCCCTCCCCGGGCTGGGGAAATCTCAGTCATCACTGTTACTTATGTTCTGTGTCAGTGGTGGCTGGTCATCGACATGCCCTTTCACATCGCTTTCTTTTTTTTTAAAAAATGTTTGTTTATTTATTTTTAAAAGAGGGAAATTGGGAGGCAGAGAGAGAGGGAGACAGAGAATCCCAAGCAGGCTCCGTGCTGTCACGTGCAGATCCCGATGTGGGGCTCGCTCTCACGAACCACGAGATCATGACCTGAGCCGAAATCAAGAGTCAGATGTTTAACCGACTGAGCCACCCAGGCTCTCTTAACACGGTCAGGTGCTGCGGCTCTCTGGGCAGCCACCTGGGGGCTGTGAATATGGCGTGGGGCCAATCTGGCCAGGGTGGAAGATGTTTGCCCGAAGGAGGAGTGCAATGCCACCCCAGACACCCGAGGAGCAGTGACATGGCATGGGGCCAGATGACTTCCTCTTGGCGAAACCTGAGGAGGAGTGAATCATTTGAAATGTGGCATCTAACTCTTTGCTTTCCCCTCTAGAAGCCTCTGGAACGCTTCTGTGGAGCATTCTCCATCCCTCTGTCTTGTGTG
This sequence comes from Panthera uncia, assembly GCF_023721935.1. Classification (NCBI taxonomy): domain Eukaryota; kingdom Metazoa; phylum Chordata; class Mammalia; order Carnivora; family Felidae; genus Panthera; species Panthera uncia. Next base: position 81,763,106 of record NC_064818.1, on the reverse strand, counting down.
GGAACTGGGTGTTGCCCACTTCCTTTGGGAGACCGTAACAGGGTCTCAGATTTCAGCATCAAGAAAACCTCTGTGTGTTTTAGCAGGAAACCCCTGATTAAGCCGATCTCCCGAGCACCGTGGCCTCCCCCTCTCTGTGCGAGGCCACAGAAGCAATCTGCATGTTGCTCGAGCTATTTGTGGATGCCTTGCGGTGCGTGTCTCTCCTGGCGTGGCTCAGCCACCCAGACATAGCTACTTAAGTTTCCCTCATAAATCAGCCACCCCGAGCATCTTAATCATCCCCTTCCACTTTGTCTATAGCTCTCTGCCCTCCAAGAAATAAATTACCCGCAATTACTTAAAGTTAGTAATTGAATTTATTTTAGTGGTAGAGAGAAAATTTATCCATTTTGCTAGTAATTTGTAGTCATTTTTAGTAATTGATAGTAATTTTCTAGTAAATACTAATTAAATGTTTCACTAAGTAAAAGAAGTACAGAGTAATGTGTTCGCTAAGCATTAGTATTTCTAATTTATCTTTATACCAGCGAGTGATTTAGGTTGAGTTGACAGGATCTAGTGGAATTATTCTCGTTGTTTAAGCTTTAAAAAAGCCACAGAAGCGGGGAATTAAAGAGAGCATATTCGTGATGATCTGTCGTCGTGTTACAGACGGGGAAACTGATGCAGAGGAGGGCTCAGGTGCTTGTCCGGGATCTGCTGTGCAGTTGGTGGAAGGATCGGGGCCCTGCACTGCAGACTTCCTGTCTGGGGCTCCCGCCTCTGGCTCCACCCAGCCTCCCAGGGGATGGGGCAGAGAAATGGACCCCAAGGGAGAGGTTCCCGGCACCCTGGTGCGGCCACAGCTCGAGGCGCTCCTCCTGCACCAGGAAGGCCTGGCTAAGGCGCTGATTCATTCATGCCCGGGTCGACAGACTTACTGTATTTTGGGCCATTCTGAAGACGCGCTTCTGTCGTAGCGGGTCCGCCAGTGAAATGTCCTGGTGACAGCAGCGGACGTATTTGTTTCACCAAATGAATGCATTCTTCCCTGGCATACGGAGGGCCCTTAGTTTTTAACAGGTAAGCTACTTTTCCTTTGAAAAAGTATTCGCTGGGAGTATCTTGCGCGTGGGGTATCACACACTTATTACACTGGCAGCGTAATCATTTCTTGTCTTGTTTTTTTTGCAGCTGGAGCCCTACAGCGTGTTTGTTGGGTGAAAGCAAGGAGTGGTGATTTTCCCCAGGACATGCTCCTGGTTAGAAAATAATATCCCTCTAGAATTAATTAATTAATAGGAGTCGATACAATTAACAAACACTGAGCGACAAATCCTACAGAGGCGCTTCTGTAATGAGTGCTGTGCCTTGGAGCTGTGCACACCCCCTCAGCTCCCGTGTCCTGACCAGTACGGAGGGGTCGGTCTGGAACTTTCCCCTAGCACCTATCGTGCCAGTGTCTTGTCGATGGAAAAACATGATTAACATTTGTTTCCGTGCTTATTTTAAATTTACTTTAAATGTAAACTAAAACAACAACAACAACAACAACAACAACGACACTGGAGTCATCCATTGTTTCCCAATGTGATGATTATGCGGGCAGATTTTCTTTCAGGTTTGTTTTTCTCTGTAGGTGTGTTTTTTAGTTGTAACCAATCAGGAGATAAAATTTCAGTTTGTTTTAGTTTTGCCTTGGATGATAACCGAAATTGAAAAATCTCATATGATCGTCCTTGTAAATAGGGTTTTTGACGATTACGTAATATTCCATCAAAGGTACGAAAGGTGATTTGCTTTGCCACTTCCCTATTTTTTGCCACACATATTATTTTACATGCTGTTGTAAAATTTTCATTGTTATAAAGAACACTTCTGTGAACATCTTTATAGAAACTTTTACATATTTAGATGGTCTTCTTTGGTGAGATTCCCAGAACAAAATTATGAGGTCAAAGGGGGTGAATATTTTACGGCTCTTATCACTTATCTCCAAATTGTTTTACAGAAGCGTTGCCCCAGTTTATCTCTCACCTAACAATATATGACACTTCCTGTTTCACTGATGTTTCATCTGTGCTTGGGATATCACCATGAAAACGTCTGCTCATTGGGTGGGAGAAGAATTGTGTCATGCTTAATATTCAGTTTTTGATTAACCACACACTCAAAATATTTTTCTTCGTGTTAAAATCTGAATTCTCTCCTCTTCGAATTGCTTGTTTCTGTCCTTTTCCTATTTACGTTTTTCTTACCCATTTAGATGAGCTATTTATATCCTAACGACATTAACCTTAATTGTATTTCTGCACTTTTTTTTTTTTTAATTTAATGGCACTGATTTTGAAGTTGGCTTTCAAGCCTACAGTGATTCTGAAATGATTTGGGGACAATGAAGCCTTTCTAATCCCTTCCATTGAACACCACGTTTAGAAGGACAGGAGCCACCAGAACAGAAATCTGCACAATGAAATATCCAGGTGAGCCTGGCTTTGAGAAATCTTTCTTTCCTGGCCACGGGATCCTTGTATGAATTAAATATGAAACTTCCGTCTCTCAAAAACTAAACATGCGACGCTAGCTACCCTTCTTGTCCCCATTACAAATCTGAGAGGAACCTGCTCTCTGATGGCACATGAAACAGGGGACTTCTCAAGCATACGTTTTAAGTTAGAATGCAGGCCCCTGGGTGGTGGGGTTGCCTGGTCGCCTCTCAGCGGCCGGTTGCTGCCGTCCGTGGAGCCACGGCCTGGGCAGAGGGCCCTCGGCTGTGCTGACATGCAACCTCGTAGGGCCCGGCCAGAACCCTTGAAAACCGAGGGAAGGCTCTCTCCTTCTGACCTGGCAGCCTCAGCGTTGGTCAGCTCAGCACGAGGCTCTGAGCTTCATGAAAATAGACCTTCCGGGGAGAGATAGTGAGGCCCAGTGATGCTTGACCACTTCCTGCAAAACACAGGTCCATCTAGGCCCTTTGCTCATTGTTTTCGGCCACAGTGATCCGGAAAGACACAGGCTTATCTGCATAACAATTTTTTAAAAAGTCTCTGAACTTAAGGGGCACCTGGGTGGCTCAGTGGGTGAAACGTCCCACTTTGACTCAGGTCACGATCTCACGGTCCGTGAATTCGAGCCCCGCATCAGGCTCTGGGCTGACAGCTCAGAGCCTGGAGCTCGCTTCGGATTCTGTGTCTCCCTCTTTCTCTGCCCCCACTCCACTCACGCTTTGTCTCTGTCTCTCAAAAATACATAAAATGTTAAATTTTTTTTTTTTTTAAAGTCCCTGAACTTAAGAACTTTCAACAAGTAAGTAGAGTCAGATCCCCTTGGACCCTCTGTCTCCCCTGCCCCTGCCCCAGCATCCCTCCTATGAGGACTTACTGGTGTCCGTTCTCTGTGTGCCTCGTTAGACACTCTGCCATGCCTGCACGTGCAGGTACACACGCCTGGTGAGGCAACGTATGTGTGCGTGTGCACGTGTGCATACGCGTGCCTTATGCATGTGCGCACGTGTGTGTGCACACGTGTGTGTGAGATGGGGATGCACGCTGCACATTCTGTAACGTGCTCTTTTCTCTGAACCCGATGGGCACCTTCTCCTGTCAGCACTTCTGACCTGTCTCCTGGTGCGACTCGTGCGGGAATTAGGCCAGGTCAGGTGTGCAGGAACACGCTTCAGCAACCCCAGAGCACGGGGCCCTGCGCTGACCCGGACACTAAACTCCCACAATGGAAGTTCACCCCTTGCCTTTTGCATTTTCATTTCCCTACCTCTGCAATGACCCTAATGCTCCTTCTAGCTGTGTGGTCCTAGCTCAGAAACAGTTTTCTGATAGAAGAGTCAAGAGATACTTAGACAATTTATGTTTATTCTTTACAAAAACAAAACAAAAGAATGACCACAATCATAATGTACCGTTTGGCTAACATGGGTAATATGAAAGACTGCAGGTATCTGAAAGTGACTTTATGACCCAGGAATCAGTGACACTTCATGGCACATGATGGGGAGCATGTGGGCCCAGAAGCAGGCAGACTCAGAGGACCCCCACTTACTGCCCAGGCGGACTTTGTCCCGGCCACTCCCAGCCTCCGTGTGCTCATCTGTTTGATGGGACGGTCGGTCTCCCACGGTTGTGACAGCAGAATGAAGTCACATGTGTGAGGGTGTGTGTAAACTATAAGATCTACACGTGTTGGCAATTATTACTCTACAGGTGGCGTTTGACATGACGTGTTTGGTGAGGGGGAAGCTTAAGGGTAATCTTTATATTCCTCTGCTGAAACTGACCAGCGATCCACAATTTCCCCAAAAGGAGCTGCTGCAGAAACTTTGAGGGGTTTCCACCTTCAGCCACCTGCCTGTCTTCCTATGCTGAAAGTTCCAAGAGGTCACACCTGTCCGCTGTTGGTGACCCTGTTCCAAGGGAGGCGAGAGGCCTTCCTAAGGAAGGGAGGATCAGTCAGCCGGAAGGAGCAGCACCGAGGAGCACCTTTGCTGGTTCAGAGCACTCTTGGCGAATGTGTTAGAAATTCTACAGGTCACTCGGGGACCTGCCTCCCTGGCGTGATCTGGTGTCCCAGGTACTCAGAGATTAGATGTATGGTTGTGGGCAGGTGGGAACTCAGAACTGGGGTCTTCCTCTTAGAGAACTGCAGGGACAGTGGGCCCCAGCCCCCAGCAGGAGTCTCCATCACACATCTTCTTGAGGCCGCACCTGCCCTCTGGACTGGTCTTCTCCTGGACCATCAGCCCAGGGAGCCCCGGGGCGGGTGGTCTGAGGGAGTGGCTCAGACCCCGCTGCACTAGCTGCTGTTCCCATCAGGGGTGCGCTCTGGTCCCGTGCTGCCCTCCTCTTAGTATCCTCGTTGTCATTTTGGAAGAAGAAAAAGGAGGGTGTAATGCTCATCTTTTCTCCAAAGTGTTGTCATATTTAAAGGAAGTCAAATAAGATGGCAGGAGGAGCTAACAGTTTTCAAAGGAAACTATGTTGAAAGTATACAAAGAAGTTATTTTAAAAGGTTGACCGAGTCTCCAGCAGAAGCTCAAATGTTGAACAAATAAGCATGCAACCTGGCTCTCCCATCAAGATAATTCTTTTCCTTAAAAAAAAAAAAAAAAAAAAAAAAGACTCATTACAACAGGCAGAGTTGAGCCGGCATAGAAGTGTGTGGCATTTAAAATTCAACAATGCTCATCTACCACAGGCTGATGCATGTTTAAAAAGATCTACTTCTTAAAAAGATCTATTTAATTAAGAGAAACTAATATCAAAGCAGTTTTTTGCATTGAAAATTCGTGTTTAAACTTCTCCTAGATTAAGTGAGCTTAAACAGTGGCTAGTCCCGACTTTAACAGCATTATAAAATACATTAGCGATGGGGAGGATAAAATTCTGCCATGTTAGGTTATAACCTAACTGCTATTTGCAGTTGTAAGAAGTACTAATGGCATAGGGACAAGATTTATTGTCGCAAAGACATCCTGCTTAACATTAGCCTTGTCATTCCATTAATAATGACTGCTTATGAGCCATCTCCTTGGCATCTTTGTTGTCCTGAAAACTTAAAACTCACAGCACAATTCTTTACGACGTGTTACATTGCCCCCTCTGGGTATTCCTGACCATTATCCCATTTGGTTATATTCAAAACTGCTGCCTCTGGAGAGAGCATTAGGCCGACCTTTCACCTCCCAATATTCTTGGTTCAAATGGCGTAATAACATGTAGTGAATATTTACAAGCACACTTATACTATAATAGAGTACTGCTGTGAACATTAGCACATATTTTCTGCTCAATCAGGCTTTGATGTAGAGCTCACTGCGCACCCCAGAGAAAATGCAGTCCCCAGTAAGCTGTGCTGGTAAGACACCCTTGAACCCAAACAGCTTACATCACAGAAACTGACTGGATGCAGATGAGCGAGGCGATACATTCGGCTGAGACACCAGTTCCTGAGACGCCTGACTTAGGGCTGCAGGAGGCAGGAACTCTGAATGAATCAGCCCCAGGAAAAGGAATTCAGGGGCATAGGGAAGGGTGGGGGTTGCCTTTTTTTTAACATAACCATGAAAATAAATTAGAAGAGGTAGAAGCCCCGGGGAAGATCACAGGCTCACCTGGTGCCCCACCCTTCCAGGATAAATTGTAAAATACCTCCTCTGCCCTGCTCCTCCCCCGACGCCAGACCCGCCCCTTTCTAGCCCCTCCCCTCCCCGGCAGCCACGCCCCTTCTATGAAGCTCTTATCACTAGCCCCACCCTCCACGGACAGCCCCGCCCCGTGAGCAAAGCCCCGCCCCCGCCTTACCTTCCTTTAGCGGCAGCTGCTGCCGGTTCCAGACCCGCTTTCCCCCATGGGTGTGGTTGCTCCCACGCCGCGGGCACAGGGGAGCGAAGCAGGTACAGCTGAGCCCTGTTTGCTTTCCTGTGCATGTCCTCTCCTCCTCTGTGATTAAGGAGGACGAGAACTTTCTCCGCAGAGCCTGCACCGGGGCCGGGAAGGGTGGTTCACTTTGTGCTGGCAGCCAGTCTTGGTGTGAAAAGAGCCCTCCTCGGTAAGCGGGGTCCTACGTCCCTGGACTCAGAAATGTGTGCAGAAATGCATATACATGTCTGTCTGTCTGCATATGGTCACTTTTTTCCTTTTTGCAGAGTTAGCATAAATAAGAGTATTGGATTTTCAGGCCATTTCTACCCCGCAAATTCAAGAGGTCAGAGGCTTCTAATAAGATTCCTATAATTCAACGGAGCCTCGTTGGAAGGTCGGCCATCAGCAGTAATTGCATAGCTGTCACGGGGCTTGTCTGTCATGAGTCCCTGGGAGATTTATGCTTAAAATTACTGGTGCCGCAGGGGTCCCGGGGCCTGGCCAGCGGCTGGGCCCGAACTTCTGCGTCTCGACATGTCCCACTGATCTGTGAGCAGGGGCGGCTGGGGTGTCTCTCCTCTAGGCCTGCCCTGGATTTAGGCAAACCCGGAGCCTGGGGGCTCTGGGAGATGGTGTTTTCTGCTCTGTGGGCAAATGCTTGTAGCATGGGAGGCTTGCGTGGCCTAGATTAATGGGGATTTGTCCGTCGTCAGTGGGACAAGGCCTTGACATCCTTGGTCAGCATCCAGCACTGCGCGACACACACGTGCTTGTTTGATAAATACGCCACTGATGTGGTTCATCCATTTGTGTTGCGAGTTATCAGCATGAATGACATAGTAATGGGACACGAGCCTACCTCCTCTCCTGGGAACTTTTATTTATGGTAGGAGCTTGTTCTAATACAAGTCATTAAACAGATTTAAATTTACCACAGGTTAAGCCACGTGTCCCCTGGAACACCACATATAATGAAAGCCTGATATAATATTGTTAGGTTATAACACAGCATTAGTCTGTCTCCTGGTTTTATCGTTGGGTCAGCGTGGAGGTGGGGTGAGCCATCACTACTTAGCGGGAATTAAGAAAGCCTTTTGGCATTTCCTATATTTTATGACGCTGCTCTTGTCCTCCTCTGGGCATACGGCTGTGTCTCTGTCGAGTGTCCCCTTTCTTCCTTCTGTACCGTGTCTTTATTGTACTTTTCCCGGGGAATGAGTTTGAACTACCATTTATTCCGTGCACTGGACGTGATCTATGTGATTTGGTTTCCTCAATAACTCAGAGAGACAACTTTTACTGTCGCCTTCTGGTGGTTCAAGAACCTGATGCTCAGACAAGTTGAGACACTTTCCTAGAGTCACACAGCCAATAAGTGGAAGAGCCGCCAATTCCAACCCACAGATGCACCCTACACACTTAGCTCTGCGGTCTAACATGTCAGTATTACTTTGTACAAAAAAGTCTAGGGGTTTTAAGTAGACACAGGGAGATGGCAGAAGTCTTGCTTTGGAAGTTGAAGTTTGAATGGATGAGCCCTTATGCTTTCTAATCATGAACCAAGTGTACTTTATTGTCAAGACCCTGGCTTGAGTCTATAAACATTTACATTTGAGCGTCTACTGTGGAACCTTTCTTGGCCGCCACAGCATAGATGGTCTAGCCCCAGCAGGATGGGGAGGCCACTGATGGAAGAGTGAGTGTTTGCGTGCAGGAAGGAATTCTTGGAGGTTTGCAGGAGAGGACAGTCATCTGATTCCTTCGGTGAGGTCTGAGAAAAGTCTGGCTGATGCTTCGTGGACAAGGAAAGTCTTTCTCCTGAGCTGATATGGTAGTCAATGGCAACAGCTTGTGTGACACTTGTAGCCAAAGGCAGGGTAAGGTCATCTAGGGAGAGAGAGCAAGGGGAGAACTGGATGCGTCCTGAGAAATTGCAATGTTTAAAGGAGACCGATGAGGGAGCAGAAGAAGAAGCCATGAGGAAGGAAGGAGAACCAGAGGGGGATGGTCAAGAACGTCCCGCAGGAAGGAAGCAGAGCTTAGCGGTGTCGGGCGGAGGGGAGAAGTTGTGGAAGAGACGGATGTTGTGGTGCCTGTTTGCAGGCAGAAGTGGGGAGGTCCTCGGGGACTGTGCCCAGAGAGGTGGTGCAGGAACAGAGCCGGGCTGGAGGGTGAGGGAGGCGGCAAGGGCAGACAGCACACACATGTGGCTTTGGGAGGAGGTTGATGTTGAGGTGAAGGGCATGATGGGAGGTCTGGAAGGGTGTGTGGGTCCAGGGTGTTGGGGGGTTTTATAGACTCATCAGAGAAAGAATCTAGTGGGAAGTTAGACAGAAGGAGAAGGAATAATTCTCCGAAAAGGGTCTTTATGGGGCGCCTGGGTGGCTCACTCGGTTGAGCGTCAGGCTTTTGATTTCCACCCAGGTCGTGATCTCAGTTCGCCAGATCGAGCCCCGTGTCAAGCTCTGCACTGACAGCACGGATCCTACTTGAGATTCTCTTTCTCTCTCTGTCCCTCCCTTGCTCACGCTCTCTCTCTCTTTCTCAGAATAAATAAATAAACTTAAAAACAAAAACCGTTTACTGCGGATGCAGAAATTTGAATTTCATATAATTTTTACACCACAAAATATTCTTCTTTGGAAGTTTTCAGCCATTTAAAGATGTAAAATGCACAGACGACGCAGGCAGTGGCTGGGTTTGGCATGTGGGTGGCACTGTGGCAGCCTGCCTGGGCAGTCCACCTAAGGGGCTGTTCTGTGACCTCTGGGTGGCGGTTGCTGGCCCTAGCCCAATGATGAGTGAAAGGATGGGGAGGGACCGGTTTAAGCCTTTACATTTTCATTTGCAGAGTGTCCCCATTGGTAAGATTCCTTTATCTGAAGGTAGTTTCTTCCTGGCCTTCTTGGGGGTCCACCGGGGAGGGTGAGCTGCGTCAGCATAAACCACGATGTAACTTCCTCTGAGAATCAGGGCTTCTTTTCCAATATTAATTGGGTTCCAAGTAATTAAGTTCGGGTATGTTCCTCAGTAGGAGACAAAACTCTTCTCTCCAGCCCCCCCCCCCCATACGTATATGTATAAAATAAAATTTTCGTCTTTCTGCCTGGACCTTTCCGTGCATATGCAGAACAGCGACTTCACCTGCTTTGGGTCCCCTCCTGAGCGAGGCAGGGTGGCATCTGGAGGGATCACGTGTGGGGCGAGCTCGGGGACCCCGGTCCCTGAGAGTCACGTGTCTCCCCAAAGCCAGCTTGCCACACCAGACAAGGTGGAGCTGAATAAGGGCCCCACCCATCCCTGGTTCCCCCCCTCACCTGTGAAGGAAGACCGCCGTGACTTTTCCCTGCCTCCCGCCCTCCCACCACGAGTTAAGTTAGAAAATCCTGGAAAAATAATAATATTTTTAGTAGACTCAAAACTTTTTTTGAACTAAGTCATTATTCATTGTTTCCCTGAAATTCCAGTCCAACTGAGCAAGTGCCCCCCCCCCCCGCCGCCCTTTGCAAGGATGTGAAAGTTGCTCGTGAACAGGTACAGCCCCCTTACACACACCACCTTCACAGTTCGTGTAATTCAAAAGCCTCTTGTTGATTTCTAGTCTGTTCTCTTTCTCTTTGGGTTCCCCATTTCCCTGCTCTTAGGCTCTTTGAGGATGCTAGAAGGAAAAACCCACACGCCCGAGTACTGGCCGAGTGGAAAAGCGTTCGCGTGCTGATGCACGGACTTCCGTCTTGCCGATCCGGTTGTCCCTGGGCTTCCACTTAAGGTGGGTGGTTTAATCCTTATTTGGGGGGATAACAACTGGGTCTCTGAGAGGGTCCCCCGACCACCCAAGGCGCTTGGGTAGAAGTAGGGGAGGTGCTGTGTGGAGGCCAGAGTGGTCCTTCCAGGGTGGTGCTCTCTGTGACCCGCGAAGGTGGGAAGCAGGTGGCGGTGGTGGGGTCCCCACCGGGGGGGGTCCGGCCGTGGAGGAATCAGAGTGAGCTCTGCACAGACCACACACACGGAGAAGAGCTGTGATGCTGAGAGCTGCCAGGAAGGCATCTGGAAGGGAAAATAGCGACGAGTCTGCGAAGCAGTGAAGAGGTTGGCAGGAACGTGGGAGTCACAGCTTTGCCAGCAGGTGATTTTAACAGTGGACAAAGGGGTCAGAGAAAGCTTCTCTGCAGTGCACCCTGAAACCAGAGCTGTTGAGGTCCACCCCTTCTGAAACTGGCCCCGAACCTTCACTCTGCCAGAGAACCATTTCGGCCAGTGACATGTAGACTCCGGCTAAATTCGTCAATAGCTGAGAGCTTGGGAGGTCACATCTGGGGTTCCGCAAAGCAGAGGCAGCTGGAATGTAATGTGGGCTTGGGTAAATATCTCTCCCTCCTGGCTCATGTGATCCCCCGGAGAAGTTTTTGGACACAGATCATTATTGATATATTGGAAGTGTCTTCAGCCGTATCAGGAGGGGGGCGCGGGGACCAGGATGCCAATGGCTGATGTGTCTGCACGAGCCATCTTGGTGATTGATGCCCGGTCCCGTTGCCAAGGCGGATGCGCGGCCATGCTCATTCATCTCAGCCTAAATGTGGGTGTATATCGACGTACCCATTAAATGACTCCGGCTTCGGAGACACAAGATCAGATTAGATAAGCCCCTAAATTTCTTCTTTTAAAATATGCAGAGAAAAAGGAGTTCAAAATACCAAGTGCTGATGAGGACTAAGGGTCCAGGAGGAATTGGCAAACATCGCAGAATCCAGAATTAATGCCTTTACACTTTAGGCTTCTTTGGCAATCAATACGTGCACAAAACTCCCATTAACGTTCACAGGGGTTAAAACACGCATATCAACCGCAGACCATTTATTTCCAAGTCTGATGTGGGCTCTGTTCTGTGGAAGATGGGCAGGGCACGGACCCAGGGCTGTCTGCCATGACATTTCACACCACTAAGGGCACAGGTGATTTCGTTGCAGATTTCTTCACACTGACCCCATCTTTATCCCCGGCTGACTTCCCCCAAATCCTTCTATTTTTCCAGCTGACAGCTCCTGAGTTTTGGAACTTCCTACACTCTCCCTGACCCCTGACAAGTTCAGGTGGCTACACCCCCTTTCCCACCCCTGTCTGAGCCTGCCATTCTGATATGAAGTCCTCTGGAAGGAGGGGCCAGGAACAATGAGTCCCCCTCTTCCAGCCCCAGGACCACTGACACAGAGCCTATAATTTATCATAAAAGGTTACCAGGTTTAGCTAGCCCACTCTATTATTAATCAGATCGTTTTGGCAGGTTGGATTTCGTTACCTATAAATATTCATTACATTTGGACTGCTTTATAAACAGTAACATTTCCTTCTGTTTTTAGAGAAAAATTTGTATCATCTTGCCTGCTTGTCAGGCCTGGCTGTGGCATTAAGCAAGTTGATGTCTTATCAAAAACCTGGGCCCCATTCTCCATGGCAAGTTGTGCCTTAGTGGTTACAAGACACCCATGTGAGTCCCGAGAACTGGGGGCTGGCTGGTGTTCCCAGCCACGGAGAGATATTCCCTCCAGAGGGGCTGCTGTTTTCTTTATGAAAACTCGTTGTTTTTGAAAAATGTTTATTTTTAAGAGCGAGAGAGAGAGAGACAGGGACTGAGCAGAGGAGGGGCAGAGAGAGAAGGGACACAGAATTGGAAGCAGGCTCCAGGCTCTGAGCTGTCAGCACAGAGCCCGACGTGGGGCTTGAACCCACGAACCGCGAGATCATGACCTGAGCCGAAGTCGGACACTTAACCGACTGAGCCACCCAGGCGCCCCTGAAGATATGTTCTTTAAAATTAGGGAATATTTCAAGCATTCTGAAAAAATAGAGAATAGTAGACAAATACCCACGTACCGACAATCTTTATCAAATCTTAACGTGACAGATGAAACGGAGGACCCCGTGTGCTTCTCTGTGATGCCAATCCCTCCCTCCATGCTAAAGGGACCCTAATGTGAATTTATCATTCCTGTGTATATAATTACACTTTCACAACATATTTATATATCAATAAATGTTACCTATGATAATGGTTTATAGATTAAAAGAGTATTATACTGTCTGTATCCCTTTTTTCCCCACTCAACATATTTTGAGGTTGCCTATGTAACTCTAGTACATTTATTTTATCTGCCCTATGTTCTCTCATTGTAGGAATTAACACAATGTATCCATTCTCCGATTGAGGGCTATTAGCTTGTTTCCCACCGATCCCTATGAGCAGTCATGCGGTCTTAGACATTCCGGTGCACGTCTCATTCAGACTCTTGTGCATGTGAGCAAGAGAGATCAAGAAGTCCTGTTGCTAAGTTATAGGATACGAGTGCTTTCAGCTTTGGTAGATATTCCCAAATTACTTTACAAAATTAGAAACCATAGAACATTTCCTAGTAGTGAGTATAAAGTTTCCTTTTTTTCCCCTTCATTCTTGACCAACAGTTGTAATTGCCAGATTTTAGTGTGTTTCCCCATTTGATGGGTGTGAATTAGTAGCTCACTGTTGTAATGTGCCCTTCCTTAATTACTCCTGAGTCCACGACAAATATAAATATAGGCTCTTGTTCTGTCTGTATTTACTGGCCATTTATCGTCCTTTTCTACAAACTGCCTGTTCATATTATGTGGTCATTTTTCTGTCGGAATGTCCTTTTCTTACTGATTTGAAAGAGGTTTTAAAAAATAAAATGTGTGTATCTGGGTATAATTATTTATTAGGCTCACTGCAAATATTTTCTCCCCATCTATGGATTTTTTTTTTTTTTTGCTTTTTTTCCCACACCATCTTTTGATGGGCAGCTACTATAATGTCAGTATTGTCAAAATTATTAATCTTTTAACTTACATCTTATGCTTTTTATGTTTAAGAAAACTTTCTTTGCCGTAAGAGCAAACTATTCTGCTGAATGTTACCCTAAACATGATAACCTGTGATTTTTACATTTGCATCTTAAGTCCATTTGTGATGCATTTGAATGTATGGTGTGAGGGAGCGATCGAATTTTACATTGTTGTTATGGACGACTGGTTGTCACAGCTCTATTTATTGAATAACTCATCATCTCACTATTGTCATTAAAACATTTTAATTATGAGACTTACCATGCATGAGGGAGAGGGACACAAACGCATAATTAAGGATTATAGTGAAACAACAAAGCAAAATGACAAACCGTTCGTTGGCAACAACATGACGTGACGTTTCCAGTATCTTAGAATGTTTCTGCGGCCGCTGTCTGATCCTATCCTCTTCCCCCCTCTCTCCACTTTTTCATAATTGCTCCCTTGGTTTCCTTTACTGTTTTCCATACGTACGTATATCCTGACACAATATATTCTAGTACTTTGCCTTTCTTTCAACTTTATGTAGATGGAAATATACTGTATGTATTGTTCTTCTGTTCCATTGGTCTTCTATCTTTCCCTGTGGCAAGAACTTTTTGTGTTGTCTAATATAATTTAAAAATAGCCTTGGTACCTGGGAGGGCAATTCTCCTCACCTTGCTTATCTCCTTCGGCATTCTTGGGACTATTCATGACCCTTTGCTCTTTCCTTTGAATTTTAAGATAAGCTTGTAATGTTCCATGAAAGACCCTGTTAGCACTATACTTGTGATTACATTGACTTTAGAGTTTAATTTTGGCAGAGTTTACATATTTATGATAAAAAGCCTCTAACTTGTGTCCAAGATGTGTCTTCTCCTTTATTTAGGTCTTGTTTTATATCCTTTGATAATATTTTGTGCTGTTTTCATACATGTATTTTTTTCAGGTTTATCTCTCTAAGGACTTTTCACATTTTGTTTTCACTGTGAATGAGAACTCTAACATCTATATTGTATACTAAAATGTTTGGTGATGGATGTACTGTTGACTTTTATTTGTTTATTTGTGTGTAGTTATTATCTATTGCTGCCATAAAAAAGCATCATAAACTTAGCAGCTTAAGACAACACAAACTTGGGGCATCTGGGTTGCTCTGTCAGTTAAGCGTTTGACTCTTGATTTCAGCTCAGGTCATGATCTCACAATTCATGAGTTCGAGCCCTGTGTCGGGCCTGCTCAGGATTCTCTCTCTGCCCCTCCCTCTCTCTTTCTCTGTCTCTCAGAAATAAATAAATAAACATAAAAAAAAAACACCCAAACTTACTGTTATGCAGTTTTGTAGGTCAGATGTCTCACTGGGGTAAAATTAAGAGGTAGCAGGGACGAATTCCTTTCTGGATGCTCTGGGGAGAATCTGCTTCCTTGCCTTTTTTCCACTTTCTGGAGGCCACTTATGTTCCTTGGCCATTCCTTGGTCGTCTTCCTCCATCTTCAAAGCAACTAATATTGCGTCTGTCAGACTCTTTCAGTCTGTCCATTGCCACGGCTCTACTTTAAAGGACTCATGGGGGGGCGCCTGGGTGGCTCAGTCGGTTAAGTGTCCGACTTCGGCTCAGGTCACGATCTCGCAGTCCGTGAGTTCGAGCCCCGCGTCGGGCTCTGGGCTGATGGCTCGGAGCCTGGAGCCTGCTTCTGATTCTGTGTCTCCCTCTCTCTCTGCCCCTCCCCCGTTCATGCTCTCTCTGTCTCAAAAATAAATAAACGTTAAAAATTTTTTTTAAAAAATAAAGGACTCATGGGATCAGACTGCGCTTACCTTGGATAATCCAGATGATCTCTCCATCTCTAGGTCCATAGCTTCATCATATATACAAAGTCCATTTTGCCATGTAAGGTAGCATATTCATACGTTTTGGGAATTAGGATGTAGACATATTTGGGGGCCATTACTATTCCTACCACAATTTGGTATCTAGTAACCATGCTGAACTCTCACTATTTCTAGTATTTATCGATAGATTTCCTTGAATTTAAGAATGGAGTATTATATCATCTCTTCCTTTGCTATTTCTAACGCATTAACTTATTTTTCTTTTCTTATCACATTGTCTGGAGCCTCCAGAACAATATTAAATATAACTAATAATAAGCATCCTTCTCTTGTCCTTCTTTTAAGGAGAACTTAACGTCTCATGTGGTGGTTGTGTGATGTATTGAGTAGGTGTTGAATAAGTATCCTTTGTCAGGTTAAGGGACTTCCTTATTATTTGTAGTTTATACTTAACAAATGTTGCAATTGGGGATTTGTTACTGTATCCTTATAATGTTGCCAGTTTGGGCTTGATGTTGCATTTTGGAGCTATGTTTTTAGAAGTGTACAAAGTTTATAATTGTTGATACCTTCCTGATGAAGGTTTTTTCCTATGATATAGTGTCACTTTTTATAGTAACTACAACTTTTTGGCTTAAATTGCATTTCATTTTATATTACTATAGTGCACCCCCCTTTACTTTTGGATAATATGTGTATGTTACATATTTTTCTTTATTTTCCCTTTATCTGTGTGGAGTTGCCTCATGTGTGTTCCTTATAAGTCACGTATACCTGGATTTCTTAAAAGTCCAGTCAGATAACATCTTCTTCTAATAGGTAAATTTAATCTATTAATATATATTAATTATTATATAATGTATTTGTTATATTATTAAAATGCTATTAAATAGCATTATAGAAAATATAATATAATTATTATAATTATATTGTAACATAATATTCCTTTCTTCTGACCCCGGTAAGGACCTTGGTATATGTGAACAAGTTTCCATCTTGTGCACTGTTGTTAGAGTTTGTTTGACCACTACTTCTTAATACAGAAAGCTCTTTTCTAAAGTAATAGTTAAATTTACTATGACCTTTGATCAGTTGCAGTGTTTCCTTTTCTTCTCTTCTCCCATAATTCCTTTTGCATTTCCTTTTCTCCCCCTGAATGCATGCTGCCATAGATTTCTCACTGGGGTCTGTGGGTTGTAAAATTCTTTAAATCTTTGTATACAGGAATATGTCATTATTTTGCTTTCACTATTTTTTTTTCATGGTTGCCCTTTTACATTGTGATGAAAATACCTAAGGTAAAATTTACTACTTTAAGCACATTGAAGTGTGCAGTCCGATGGCATACTTACACTCACACAGTTGTGTAGCCACAACTATTGTCTTCAGAACCTTTTCATCTTCCCAAACTAAAACTCTTCCCCCATTAAACACTAACTCCCAGCTCCTGGCAACCACCGTTCCACTTTCTCTCTCCATGAACTTGACTACTCTAGGTACCCTGTATAAGTGGAACCATGCAGTATTTGTCCCCTCTGTGTCTGTTCCACTTTAGCATAATGTCTTCAAGGTCATCCACATTGTAGCAGATGTCAGAATTTCAGTCCCTTTTAGAGCTAATATTCCATCAAAGCATAGACCACATTTTGTTTATACATTCATTCAACAATGGACATTTGGGCGGCTTCTACCTTTTGCCTATTGTGAATAATGCTGCTATGATCATAGGTGTGCAAATATCTATTCAAATCCCTGCTTTCAGTTCTTTTGGGCAGAACCCAGAAATGGAATTCCTGGATCATGTGGTAATTGTGTATTTGTTTTTTGAGGAGGGAACCACCATGCTGTTTTTCCTAGTGGCTTTATCATTTTAGATTCCCACCAGCAATGCACAAGTGTTCCAATTTCTCTAACTTCCCACCAACACTTGTTTGTTTTTTAAATATAGCCATCCTAATGCGTGTAAAGAGCTCTCTCATTGTGATTTTGATTTGCATTTCCCTAGTGATTAGTGATGTTGAACATCTTTTCGTTTATTAGCCATTTGTGCATCTTCTTTGGAGAAATGTGTTTTAAGGTATTTTGCTTATTTTTTAATCAGATAATTTTGTTTTTGTTGTTGATTGCTTCACTCTTGATTGATAGTTCAACTGATTTGAAATCCTTGGTTAAGGTTATTTATTTTTTAATTTTTTTCCATCACTTTAAAGATATTACTTCATTACCTTCTGGAATCTCTTGTTGCTGATGAGAAATCTATTGCCATTTTAATTATCATTCCTTTATAGGCAATTGCTTTTTTTTTTTTTCTGGAAGCTTTTGAGGTTAATTTTCTTATTTTCCATGTTATGCATATCATTATGCTACTTAGGCATAAATTTTAAAATTTATTCTTCTGGGCCACTCTTGTGATCTAAAGTCTTTCTCCAGTTTTCTAAAATGCTTAGGTATTCTTTATTTTAAGTTCTCAAATATCAATTCTCTGCTATTCCCAGTTAGAATGTCCACTGAAGTTCGATGTCCATTGAAGTTCCCAGTTAGAACTTCAATTTGACAAATCTTAGATTCTCTCAATCTCTTATTCCTGCCTCTTTAAAAAAAATATACATCAAGTACAATTGATATACAATAGCCTATTAGTATCAGGTATACATCATAACAATTTGATATCTTTATACATTACAGAGTGATCTCCACAGTATCCTCTTACTTTCATTAGGATTTTCATACATTAAAAAAATCAGTGGCTGGGCGCCTGGGTGGCTCAGTCGCTTGAGTGTCTGACTGGCTCAGGTCATGATCTCACGATTCGTGAGTTCCAGCCCCGTGTCGGGTTCTGTGCTGACAGCTCAGAGTCTGGAGCTTGCTTTGGACTCCGTGTCTCCCTCTTTCTCTGCCCCTCCCCTGCTCACGCTGTGTTTCTCTCTCTCTTTCAAAAATAAATAAACATTAAAAAAATTAAAAAAATATCAGTGGCATACTTTGCACTTACTTGTGTGGCCTTCAGTTCTGTCATCCGTTTGACTCTTTGCTCTGGACTGTGTTCCTGTTAGAGTTTATCCCATCTTGTGCATTTAAAACGTTTTTAGTGCCTGTATATTTCATTTCTGAGATGGTTATAACTGATTCTCTTTCATATGGATCTATTCTTATATCACTTATTTACTTTTTATTCCTAATTTAAAATTATTTATGGAGATATTGGATGCTTTACTTATTCCTTTAAAATTTTAAACATGCTTGTCTTAAAGTTTTTGCTAGGCTTTTCTATAAACTTAGTTCTATCTGGAATGAATTCACGCCGTTGTCTTTATTACATGTCTTCCTTTAAGCTTTGTTTTATTTGCTTTGAAATTTTTGTGTGCGGGCTCCTTTTGAGTGAGAGAATTAATTGTTTCTGTGGATTCCATTCTATTCACAGTCTCTCTGTTTCTCGTCTGTCCTCCCTGCGAGGTTTCATCTGATGCCTGTGCACAGCTCATTGTGCCTTCAATGCAGATAGCAACTTTTGCTCTGCTCCGATACTGGGCATATTGCCGATACAGTCACAAAGCCAGTGAGGGGCAGGATTTGGCTTTGACCTCTTTTTAGTCTCCTTTTGTGGGTGGGGGGAGAGGTGGAGTCACTCTCCCCACCACCCTCTCACCTTCAATAGCAGCGATTTTTGCTGTTTGCTTCTGCTGTTGTTGAGAAAGCTCTGTGGTCCCTTTCACCCTATTGGAGTTGCTGCCTGCTTCCAGGTGGGGGGCCCTGTGGGCCGCCAACGCCACTGCCCGTGCCGTCTCGAGTGTCTATTCCGTTCTGTGTCCGTCCAGGGTTTCTCTTGCATTCCAGCCTGGCTATGTCATCTCGGTTCTGTTTGGAGTATTAACACGCCAGTTTATTTAGTTCTTCGCAGCAGAAGCAACTCTTCAACAGTGGACACTCTATTTGCTCAACTCGCTCTCTTGAGTTTCTTCTTTTCTTTCTCTCTTTTTTATTTTTTTAATGCTTATTTATTTTTCAGAGAGAGACAGAGCACGAGTGGGGGAGGGGCAGAGAGAGGGGGCGACACAGAATCCGAAGCAGGCTCCAGGCTCGGAGCTGTCAGCACAGAGCCCGAAGTGGGGCTCGAACCCACAAACCGTGAGATCATGACCTGAGTCGAAGTTGGACGCTTAACCGACTGAGCCACCCGGGTGCCCCTTTATTTATTTTTTTAAATGTCTCTTTGTTTTTGAGAGAAAGAGAGAGAGAAAGAGGGGGCAGTGAGAGAGGGGGACAGAGGAACCAACCGAAGCAGGCTCTGCACTGACAGCAGCAAGCCTGATGGGGGGCTTGAACTCACCAACTATGAGACCATGACCTGAGCCACCCAGGTTCCCCAAGACATTTGTCTAAAACAAAAGGATTGTTGAGTATTTTGGGACTGACCCCTGTTCTATTCATGGAGACTCTTCATTAGCCCTTGTTGAGCCCCTATTTTGTGCCTGGAGCTCATCTCAGCTGAGGAGGTGCAGGCAGCTCAGTGACTTGTCCATTTTATCCTGTGAGAGGTTGGTGTGGCAGAGTGGATTCTCAGCCAGGGCCATTCCCAGTAGGCTCAGCTAGGAAAGGAAAATGGTTTTGTCTGGCAGACTGTGGAGGGCGGAAAGGACTGTGTGCATAATGGAAAAGCCGGACTGGAAGCTGGGATTGGGATTCAGGACCCCCATGGGTGAAAGGGCTGGTGTGGGGTCTTGTACGAGCCTCTCTTTCCCTTGTTTGGTTGTTGTCCTCTGTGAACTGAGGGTTTTGTTCTGGGCGCCCATCTGAAGGTGCCTTCACTTGTAAGGAGCCAAAGCCTTCTGGGGCACTGAGGGGTACCCTGGACGGGGTGTGCCCTGGGCCCACAGATTCCCGTTCTCACCTGCTGTGGTCATGGAGCCGTTTCTGTCTTTTTGGTCTCCATGGAGGGTTGCCCAGTCTTGACAGTTTTACATTTCACCCTCATCCCCCTTTTAGGATGTAAGGACTGTGGGGGGATCTCTGCTTCTGTTGTCTCTGGCTTATGGGGATTCACTGAGACCCCCGAGAGCAGAAATGGGGGCAGATCAAACTGAGGGGCATTGGGAAGGCTGCATTTGGGGGATGTGGTGTGGGTGTGTCCCTCAAGGGTACTTGCATGTGTGAGGCTCAAGAAAGGCAATGTCACCTTCATTATTCCAGGTGTACCAGGTGAAGACCAAAGCTGAATTCTGCGGTTTAATTTAAAACAGAAAATCTTAGGGTGGCCTAGGCTTTAGGCTGCATGTATTATTATTTTCCAAGACTTTAAAAAAGTGTCTATTTATTTTGAGAGAGTTTATGTATAAATAAATGTTTATTTATTTGTGCATGCACACGAGCAGGGGAGAGGCAGAGAGAGAGGGAGAGAGAGAACCCACGCGGGCCCTGTGCTGTAAGCAAGGAGCCCGATGCGGGCTTGATCTCAGGAACCTGAGCTGAAATCAAGAGTCGGACGCCTAATCGACTGAGCCACCCGGGCACCCCAGGCTGTGTGTATTGAATTCAGATTCCAGGTTTTGGCATGTTAAACAGGCTGCGTGGGCACGGGACGAAAGTTGGGGGTGTTCGCTCTGTTGGGGCAAAAAGCAGCCGCTGCTGTCTGTGACCCCATGGGGCATGCCAGCCAGGGGGCGCCCCTGTGCCCTTGCCTTCCTTCTGGAGATGCACACCCTGCGTGGCTGTTCTCTGTGCTTTCTGAGCACAGGCCCCCGTCCCTGGCCACCCAGGGGGCTGAGCACAGGGCTGGAGGCAGCCTGAGGACAGGGCGGGCTGTGGGCAGGGCATGGGGGCTTTGCCAGGCCAGCTCTGTCCTCCTTCACAGGGAGTCTGAGTGCCTTCGAGCAGGCTCTTTGCAAGGCTGGCAGGGAGAGCTGCTCCCCCACGTCTCCTCCAAGGATGGTGCGGGTTATAAATTGTGTAACCCTGCAGAAGAGTTCACTTGATCGCGGTGTTTTACACTTTTCTCTGCAGAACGTTGGTGACTTAATTAACCCACGTGTAGATGTAGCGGCTGAAAGATACATTTCTCGTTGCATCTACAGCTCTTTTTTAGTCATCATACACTTAAATTGCAAATTCTCATGAACTGTAACCCAGTGTCTTATGGCTCTTGATTCTACATTTCCCTGTAGATCTCCTGTCTTTAAATGTGTCAGAGTTAGAGTATGTGGCTGTTAGGAAAAGGTATAGCTATATTAAACCACACGAAAGAAGCTCCATTGCAATAATGTGAAGAATATAGCTTAATGCCCCTAATGACGGACCATTCCAACTTGGGTTTCAAAGCCTGTTGTCCCTACCCCCCCCCGCCCCCGCCATGGTGCCCAGGTATCAGAGACACATCTGGCAGGGGGCACCTATCAGTACACGCATATGCTCATTCTCAAACAGTGTGAGACATTTCACATACTTCCTTGTCTACCCTGTCTTATAAAACCCTTGCTTCCCTCTGCGCGAACCCATTCTTTTCCTCTCCGTCTCCAGGAGACCCTCTACTAATAATTTAGAAAAGGTTATCTTATGACTTAACATTTTTTTTTTAATTTAGAAACAATTTGATAGAGAATCCCTGAATTATGATCAAAACTAGGAATGACTAACTTGTATATGACTGTTTCCCCTTAAGGGAGTTAAGAAGACATTTGCAAGTCCCTTCCCCCATCCTCCCCCACCCCCCCAACCCCTCCCAATTGATTCTTTTGAGCTCAAAAAGTTGTATCATAAGCACATTTTTTATGGCTAAAAATCGGGGTTTACAAAGGGAAAACGACAAGCCTGTAATTGGCGTACTTGGTATGAAAGTTTGCTTGCATAGAAGAGATTCATGTTTGTAATTTCATTTTAGGAAACCATTCTAAGCATCCGGAGAAACCACGAGAGGGCAAGGGCTGTGGGAACTCTCTTTCCAGAACCACCTGGTTTCAGATTCACCCATAAAAATGGAACCACATGGAGTTTTATTCCAGCGTTCTGGGATCCATGGATATTTCCACCCAACTGAAGATGGAATTCTAAGTGCAAACATTTGGCAGCTGACATCTTCTGAACACATTCACCATTGTGCTACACTTTTGCTTTTATTTTTGTGTTTGTTTAGTTTTTTTCTTGTTTTTGGATCTCCACTCTGAGTTCCCAATTAGGCCTGTTTCGTGCTTGGCTCCTTTGTACTTGTGTGCGCTACGTGTCATTGGGGCTTAGCCACAGCCTGAACGCCTCGCGGACACAAGGAAGACAGTGCCACGAATTAAGCGTGTCTTACATCCCGACCTGGCTGTTTTGTCTGTAGTCTCCTCATTCCTGCACTCGCTACACCCCCCTCCTTTCTCTCCCTCTCTCTTCCTCTTCTCTCTCTCTCCTGGGTAGGTCACCACCACATTTCATACGCTCAACCTGTTCTCTCTCTGTTCGATGAGGACAGGAGGCAAAGGTCTTTGCTCTGACTGTAGGAAAGTTCTCTTTTGGCTCTACTGTGTCTTATGAACAGCGCGAAGGGAGTCAAATGAGAGGTAATCTTATTTTCTGTACACATGTGCGCGTCAACGAGTGCTTTGCTCTCTGCCATTCTGTCTGCCCGCCTGCCTCTTTTTGTGTTTCTGCACAGACGGGGTTTTACCGTACATACGGCTGTGAAAGCTGGCACCCCCTCCCCTGGGCACTCGTCCTGTGAGCCCATTTCTCTGCCGGCTGCACCGTGTGCACAGCAGGGCCGTGGCGTGATTGTCTCTCTTTCAGCCCCTCCTGATGACACTCAGGTTATTTCTAGCCCTGTGCTTCTGGAAAGCTGCTGCCATGGGCATCGATGCTCATGATCTGGGTGCGTTTGTGAGATGATTTCTGTAGGACGTGTTTATGCGAACAGGGTAGAGGTCAGGGAGGCATGTAAACCAGTGTCCCATGAGGAATAAAATTGGGAGCGGAACCTGCCCTGTGCGTTTGAGGAGACGGACGTTAGTTGAATTGGGACCATCTCACATAGTCCTCGCCGTGGTCCCACGTAGGCAGAGTGTGACAGTGGGGCTGATGCTCAACAGCTTGTGTCAGGCACCGGCTCTTTGGGTCCCGTCCGGAGCTCGTCTTCCCACAAAGCCCATCTTTGCTGACAGCTGGGTGTATTTAAGTGACGTTCTGGTTTAATCACCTGCAACAGCCGACCATGGTCACCTGACAAGGGTAACGTCCTGAGCAGCAGCTCCTTGGAAGCTCTCATCCAGGGGATGACCACATTCGGCCATCACTCCTTCTGCTTACATCCTTTGTAGCTTGGGTTTGTCTTTTTTAAACATTTTTATTTGTTATTGAGAGACAGAGACAGACCATTAGCAGGGGAGGGGCAGAGGGAGAGGGAGACACAGAATCCGAAGCAGGCTCCAGGCTCTGAGCTGTCAGCACAGAGCCCGACGCGGAGCTTGAACCCACAAGCTATGAGATCACGACCTGAGCCGAAGTTGGATGCTCAACAGACTGAGCCACCCAGGCGCCCCACTTAGGTTTGTCTTAATGACATGTGCACACGGAGACTGGTCCTGTCCCCGACCTCCTGAGGGCTGGGGTCCCAGGCCCTGGGCGCTCCGTGCTCATCCAGGTGGAGCTCACACACATCACAGTTCTTCTGGTCAGAGATGCCCTTTCCTCTCCGGCTGAGGTCTGGTATCCTGGGTGACTTGGAGATTGAGGCAGTGGGAGTTTTGGGTTTAGAGTGGGTGGGGGGCTTGGGATGAAGGGAGCAAGGAAACATTGCAGGACAGGCAGGCTTGGCACCAGAAATGTGCTGGTGGAGGAGAGGTCTCATGCCTGCTCCAGGGAGGTGGTGTGAGGGACAGGCGGGTGTGGGCACCTCCCTCTAACGTGACCATGGCCACACCTTTAAGGCCAGCCTCCGGCTTAGGAGGATTCCAGAGTCAGGAAACTTCCCGCCCCTGCCCCTCCCGGCCGGTTCTGCCACCCTTATACTCCTTCTGGGATTCCCGCAGTGGAAACAAAGTCCTTCAGAGCATTTCTCCTTAAAGACGAGATTGAGGACAATGAAAGATCGACAGGCTGCTCCCGGTGTAAGACACTCAGGGTGCCCTGGCAGCAAGGAGATGCAGACAGTGCCCTCCGTCCCACCACCGGCGTCCCCGGGGACCTGCTGCCCCATTTGGGTGACCAGTTCTCCTTCTCGGCCTGTGCCCCACAGTCAGCATTCTCAGGTGACGAGGTCTGAGGAGGGTGGCTGTCCCCACCTGACTTGGAGCCCTCAACTGGTCAGTGGCTTAGGCCAGGGACGGTCACTGGAACGGCCAGCCCTTCAGAGCACTGTGATTTGCCTCACTCAGCTTTGGCCCCAGGTGGCTGGGCGGATAACTTGGTGAAGAAGAAACTGTCCATTGGGAAGCCAGCCCAGGACGAGGTGGTATGTTGATGTGGGTGATGCTGACAGGAGCCACTTAGGGCAATGCCGGTAGCCGGGCGCCCTCCCTGCTCCGCATTCAGCCGAAATAGCCTCAGGTGCCAGGGGCTGAAGGAGACTCATCTCCATTCACTTTACTAGTTTTTATCTGTGCCAACTGTGGGTGAGGCTGGGGTCGTGCAGGTCAGTAAGGCAAGACCTCCACCTGAGCAGTCTGCAAGAGAATGTGTGTGGGGCTCATGTGGGCCCCACGGAGGCCAGGAGGGCATCGAATTGGCCCAGAGGGTGGGCAGTCTTCCCGGGCAGGTGATCCCAAGGTGTGCTCGCTTTCAAAGCTTAAATAGGAGACAGCCCGCCTCTCCCAACACTGGAGTCCCTGACAAGACGCTCCTTAGAAGGATTGTTGGGTTCTGAGAACTTAGGGCACCAGCCAACAGCACCTGACCAGCACCAACAAAGTCGATGGCACCAAGCTCCAAATGAATGTGCAGAAGAACACCAAGAATTAAGGTGGATACGCATTCACCTGTGGGTCCCCCCGACCCCAAACGCTGCTGACTGATGGTGGGGACACCAGACATGGTCTCCAGGCGGCATCTGGAGAAGGGAGCTGCTCTAGTGTCTGAAGTCAAACCTTCCCCACAAATAGCTAAGAAAGGCATGATGCATTGCTTCTTGGAGCTCCGCTGGCCGGACGTTGTTGATGACATAGTTTCCGTCTCAGAGAATGGAGACTGGACCTTGCAGCCTAATGGGCAGAATTCATTTCTCTTTCCTTTCCCCCCCAGATTCATCGTAATCAAGTGTACATATATTTGCCTCTTGTCCTTAAAAAGCTGTTACATTTAAATTTTTTTTTTGCTTTTGTACTGTCATTTCAAAGAATCAAACAATTTTTAATAATCAGCGTTAAGAGCTTAAGATAATATTGGTTGAATTTTTCACATTCAAAGGCAAGTTTCAACCTTTAATACCCACCAAACTTCAATTAATTTATTTCCTCTTTAAGGACCTAAAGGCAATCTGAATCATTTTTACTGTCATGTAACATCCCCAAACAATATTTTATGAGGCTGAGTTTAGTTTGTGGTTAATAGATTCAGGCTTAGTTAAGGCTTGCACATGGGCACCTCCTTGTTTTAGAAATGTCTGTTTATTATCAGTTTAATGTGGATGAAACTACTTATTCACTCTTCAGAAACCCTTTATGACTCCTAATTAAAGTCTTTGTCTGAACAGAAAATAATTAATACATAAAATGAAGCCACGGGAAAGAGACAACTGTGAAATAGTTACTTGGTTGTGTGTTGAGCGGTATTTAATCATTAGAGTAACACAGTGTTTGCACTTTTGGAAAGAAAACAAGGCACAGGCTTCATGTTTATTTAACACTTTGACTAGTCCTTCTTGGAGGTATGAAATGAGTCTTCTGGAGCGCCACCACAGTAAATCACGTGTTCTGAAAATTACTGGGTCTTAAACAGTAGTGTCATTTTAAGCCTAAATAGTTTGGTGGTGTTCCCGCGTATAAAAGTGACCTCTTAGAACAACATCGACGGTTTACGCTGAAAGACAAGTTAAGGAAATAAAAATAAGACATAAAATACAGTGCTGTCAGGATGCCATTTCTTTTATTTTGGTTTCGGCTTGAAATCTGACGCTCTTCATGGGCACGGGCATAGTTAGTGCCACCAGAGAGGGGTCTGAGTTTGCGCCTCACAGATAAGCCAGGCCCCTTTGGCCCGTGAAGGCTTCTGGGGAGGGCTGCAGCCTTTTGTGGGCGCTGAGAAGTTGCAGGTCCCCAAAAGGTGGAGATAAGTCTGTATGAAATGAGATCTCATTAGTGGGCATATGAGGGCAGAGTGGAAATTCACAGCACGGTCTTTTCACAGGAACCGTAAATAAAGGTGACTGGCTGGCCCAAGGGATTGGTCACGGGACAAGGAATTTTCACCTCTGGGTCACTGCTTCCAACACACCACGACAGAGACTTTCAGTTCTTGAGTGCGGGGAGGAGCGAGTGGGGAAGGAGTGGGGACTCTCAGCTTGGGTCTGCCTCCGGCATGAGGAATGCGGGTGTCCCGGAGAGAAGGTGGACAGGCCCAGAGGTGGGTGACAGTGGAAGGATGGCCCTGGTACTAGCCCATGGCCTCTGGCTTGGGTCTGGCTCTGGACAAGTGGGCGCGGGGCCATGGAGGAGGACAAAGGAGGAAGGAGGAAGGCCTGGAGATCTGGACTCCTAGCACTTTGCTCTGGCTTTTCCGAAATGCCTCTGTATTTCACTTGCTCAAAGAGGGGCAGTTCCACATTGTTCAAGAAGCCCAGGGACACTCCTGGCTTGGCCTTTCCAGTGGGTCCTCAGCTGCTACATGCGCTTTGGCTCAGAGCACATGACCAGTTTGTTGAATTTTTATAGAGATTCCTGTCGCCCTCATGGAGCCAAGGGTGAATCCCACCACACTTCCCTCCCCCTCATATGTCAGATATTCATTTCAGAAAACTCGGAACATACAGAGAAGCAGAAATTGTAAAATAGAAAATGTCAGCGGCGATCCCACGGCCTGGTCACAACCGCCATTCGCATTTTTGTGCATCAGTCTGTCCTCTGGCGGTGTTTCTCATACACTTGTGTTCTACCATACATGCTGCTTTATACTTATTAGAACATGATTCTTCAATCTTTTGTTGAGTGTATGTGCCATATTTATGAAACTGATCTATCGTTGGACATTTAGCTGTTTCCAATGTTGTGCCGTCCTAAAGTCCCCAGCTGTCTTTGACTTATCAAGGTGGGCATCTCAGTCTCCTGGGTTTCCCTGGGGAGCCCATCTGTGACACGCCCATCGTGGAATGGGGGTCCCCCATTCATCTGCACTCTACTCAACCTGCCCCTGCAACTCGGAATGGAGTCCTCACTCCTCACCTACACATCCAATTCACCAAGCTTTTCTTCACACCTACCATGAGCAGGACAGCTGGCTGAGCATGTGCAGGATGGAGTGAGGATCACCCAGCCCAGGCCATAAGTAGCTTCCGGTGTATAGGGGGGCAGAAGGAAGACAAGACCCATGTCTACCATCCAAACTGACTGCCATAAAGGAGAGGTGAGTCATGTGCTATTGGGTGCAGATGAAGAGGCTACTTGGATTCTGAGATTGAGTGGGAAGGTGTTTTGGACCAGGTGGTAGTTCAACTGAATTTTGAGGAATGGATGAGGGTCAGGTGTCATGAGAGCAGGAGGAAGCGGGAGAGCTCAGGGGGCAAGCTCAAAGGCTGGGATACTCAGACTCATGGGCCGTGTTGTCTGCCGAAGAAGTACAAATGGCACTGGGACCTACTCATCAGTAGGGTTTTCATTGCCATGGTGGGGACAGGAGACTGCTGAAGAGGTAGGGGCATCCTGATTTGGGTTACGAAGGAGCCTGTTGGCCAAAAAGGTACAGAAAAGGAGATGGAATGTTTTGACTGGCCAGGGTATATTTTGTCTCCTCGTTCCCACATCTGGTGAACACAAAGTCATTGTGTGAATTTCTCTAGGCACCATTAGCCTCTGTCCTAGTTGTGTCACATTCACCACGGCTGGGGGCAGCACTCATCCTGGAGGTCACGGACTCTGCTGAGGCCTGTTGTC
This sequence comes from Panthera uncia, assembly GCF_023721935.1. Lineage (NCBI taxonomy): Eukaryota > Metazoa > Chordata > Mammalia > Carnivora > Felidae > Panthera > Panthera uncia. Next base: position 81,735,030 of record NC_064818.1, on the reverse strand, counting down.
CCCCTGCTAATGTGATTGAGATAGCCCCTTATTCCCAAAGCCAAGGTTCAAGTTTTTGGCATGGGTCTCAAGCACATCTTTTTCTAGTGACAGTCAGAACATCTCAGGGGCTCCCTCCTAGCATGGAATATGTTTCCTTCTCTCAAGTCCCTAGCTTTGCAAGGACAGCAGGAAATCAAAGGGCTGAGGTTCTGATTCAGATATGAGAGGAGCCTAAAGGGGCCTCTTTTAGCATTTATTAAACCTCTGATGAACAGGCCACTGTAAGTCTAATTATTAATCTTTGGGAAACTTGACCCTGCAATTAACTAAGTAATAATTGCATTGTGGACCATCAAAAACCCCGCATTATTAATGAGCACTTAAGGTCAATATTCGTTCGCTTCACTTTATTGTCTGTGATATTTATCACTTGTAATATGACTTCCTGGTTAATTATACAGAATCATGCAGCATTCACTTTTGATTAATGTGGAAAGTTCATACAGACTTTGTTAAAAAAACATTTATTATGTGTGATGTATTATAATAAACCTTTTTTTCTCTGAGCTTTGTCCTATGTACATATGTTTTCAATATTTAGAAAATTTTCCTGTGTGGAGGAACTTCCTATACATGAAATTGAGAAAATTTAATAAATCATGTTAGCCACCTGCACCATGTGTGTTTTTTATTGTGATACGATCTTCTTGTGGGAAGGTTGGGGTCATAACTTATGCAAGATGATAAACACATTTTAACTTGAAGGAACTGCTGTGAAATCGTATTCCAGGCGTCCCTTTATTGCACAGGGGACCACGAGGGGTAGTCGAAGGAGCATGTTCCTGGCGTCTCAAGACTTGGGCCGTAATTAGCTGTGTGACCTTGGGCAACTTACTCTGCATATCGTCATCTCATAAATTAATCTGTGTTCATTGATTAATACCTCCCCAGCCTCCCTCACTGAGTGGGCTGAAGGATCAAAGATTGCAGGCATGTGAGCAGGCTTTGTGCTGTGAAATATGCCACCCCAGGCTGTCCTGTGCGTTTGGGTAGGACCCCCTCCAATTCCTCTTGCAGCCATGGCGTTATCACTTGTCATTTCTGGGCAGACGTTGTTTCCAATTGAGAACGGCCTTTTTGGTAATGAACTCTTTGTGGCCTAAGCAAGCTTCTCGGAAGGGGGAGGGAAACCAGGTGGGTGCCTGTTAGGGGCTGAATTGTGCACTGTCCCCCAACCAAATTCACATCTTAAAGTCCTACCAGGGCCTCAGAGTGTTGACTGCATTGGGATATAGGGCGCTTAAAGGGGTGGTTAAGGTAAAATGAGGTTGTACGGGTGGGCCATAATCTAGTACTACTAATCCGGCATGGCGGGGGTCCTTGGAAGAGAGGAGGTTTGGACACAGGCACACACAGAACAAAGACTATGTGAGGACACAGGGAGGAGGTGCCCGTCTACACGCCAATGAGAGAAGCCAACCTTGAGTTAACACTACATGATGGGAGCCCTAGAAGACCGAGAGAGACATGTGTGTGGAGAACTACCCAAGGGCTGAGGTGCCCTCTCACTCCAGGGTCTGGACACAGCGTTGCCTTGTTTGGCTTTCTTGGCACAAAAGGACTAGCCAGACCAGAGTGAACACCTTTTGGTCCTGCCGGTGGGGAGGGGCAGAGAATGTGGCCTCACGGGTTCTCCTAAGCATCCAGAGATGGTACAGTGGGGCTTGGAGGGGAAGGGGTAAGACTACTTCCTGGCCCCCGCTCTGGGCAAAGGACCAGGTGGTCTTTTTGTCACTCCCCCAACACAGATCACGAGGAGACCCAAACCTTTGGCTCTTGCTTGAGATCCTGTTGATAAAGAGGTGGATTGGCAAAGGGTGGCTGTGTCCTGGGTCAGGCTGGCCATCATGGGTGAGGCCAAAGTCGGTGTCTGGGGCAAATACAGTCTAGATGTTTGATACTTGGCGCACTTTGTGTGCCGGTGTTGGAGGCGGTAGCTCTGATCAACACTGAGCATGGAATGTGTTTTCAGTTCCTGCTCATCTCTGCAAAATGCCCATAGTCCTTCAGGTCCAGGCAGCCCAGAAAAGGGATTCACGTGAAAGTTTTGCAGTCAATGAGAGCAAAGCAGGACTTCCAAACTCTGATGTGCAGCAGCAGAGCTGATGAGGAATGACCACAGTCACGGTCGAAAGGTGTATCACAAGCACATGGTCCAACCTGCAGCCTGACTGGTGCTGTCTCTTGTGTGATGACAGATGCGTATCTTGTGGGAGTGTCTCCCCATCTTTGCAAAGGGGAGGCACTTTGTGCATTTGTGCACCAGCAGGAGATGGGCATGCACATTAAAAAACATACAATTTCTGGGACTTTCAGGTCAGAAGGAATATTCCAGAAGGAATATTCCATGCCTTGTCGAGATGCGCCAAGAGGTGATCTGCTCCTCTCACCCATCTGCGTGTAGGAGGGTGATGTCATAAGGACACATGAGGAGAACTTACAGTCACCTGGAAAAGCAGGCAATGTGAATTTCGATGTCAGGTCACATGACTTCCCACTACTGGATGCCATTAGATATGAATGGCAGGGGGCTTGACTGTTTGGACCCATGGTGTGTGTGGCTTTGCCAGCCAGTTAGCTATCGGGCAGTTGCTGTGGGATTAGGGGGAAAACAATAATGTTCCGTTAGAAGCACTTACCGGAAATCACTCAACAAAAGAGGAAAGTCAGCAAGACTTACTCTAATAGTGGACCGAAGGCTGTGAAGGCTGGGTATTTGTGGGGGATGCATTTCCAAGTGCTTGGCACATGTGGACCTAGAAGGGTTATCTTTAGAAAGAGGAATCTTATTCCGTATGTCAAGTTTTCTTGGGCGAGGAGGTGGGGGGTCATGTGGAGTTACCCCGTGGAATAAAGCCTGACCTGCATCCACTTTCGGCCAACCCCCCCTCCCCCACCCCCAGTCTACTTTCCTTCCTTCCCTTGGGCTGGGATCTGGTCACCTCACAGATGATGCCCCACCTGTCTCCTGGGGGGCAGCTCAGACCTAAAGGCCAGTCACCAATTTTCCGAGCCATCTTAGCTATGAAATATTCTCTTATTTAAAACATTTTTTTGATAAATTATCTGTCAACAGCAGATGAAGTTAACATTTCTTTTGATCAATAAAACAAATATTGAGGTTACGAGCTAAATGCTATCTAAATTTCTAAAGACTACTGCATACTTCGATGTTCATTCAACTCCAGCCCATCTGCTTTAACAAATTTTGCAGAGCTGTAATAATTATCATTCATAATATATGATGGGTTTGTACAAATTTCTTCCATGTGTGAAACCTATTTAATGTTAACATTCTCAAATTGGAGTTGGTTATAAATAATGCACCAAGAGATGTGAAATGGGGCAAATTATTTCTTTGTGTTGTACCTGTCAGGGCAACGGTTACATTTTTAGTATTTGTGACTAGTTTTGAACAACTTGGACCCAGATTACTTCTATTAAAGGGAGTAGGCTCTTTGTCCCACTTTATGTAAATTAAAAACCTTTAGCCAATTTGTGGCCCAAAAAATAAATAGTGTAAAAAGCTGGCAGACAACATTTATTTTGTATGTACATTAATGGGCACTTCCATTTTTCCTGGAGGCCAGAATCCACTTTGAAATTCATGTTTGATAAATTCCCTGGCTTTCTGAGTAATTTAACCGTCTATAGGGCTGCTGATCCTCTGAGTGTATCGCTGAACCGTAGGGACTTGTGTACCATTTCTGCATATCCAAGTTCAAATATATGCTCAAGATTGGTTTAAATTTTAAGTTGTTGATCTTATTTCTGATAGATTTGTTAGCTTATTCTCCATTTCATTTCTGAAACCTGCTCCTAATCCTCAAATACTCTCTTCTTAAACACGTCTTTGCTAAATTCATTGATTGTGTTAGTAAAATGTATATTGAACGGCCGCCCTGCAAGCATGCTGTACTGTGAATATTGCTAATGCCTTCGCTCAAAGACCGCAACAAGTTTTGATAACCTGGCTGTCAATTATCACCTGCCTTTTAATTTGTTCTTACTCTCGGATAGACTATTAGTTTCCATGTCTGTTGCAGAATTTCTTCGAATTTTTTCACCAGTTCGAATAGAATTTTACTGATTTTCATGCTACCGGTTATGCCGTATAAAATGTAAGCCCACTTGAAAGTGTTTATGTTTGTTTTTATAATTCTTGACATTTTGTTGATATTATGAATATTGCTTTTTCAAATAATGTTTTAAACTCCTTCTTGCTGATCGATAGAAGTCAGCAACTGACTTTTTCTCCTTAGTTCACTTTAAAGGAGATTTTTAGCATTAAGCAAGAGAGTTCCAACAAACGTTGAATTTAAACCATTTGCCATGTTCTGAAATGACTTTCTCTTTTCTGAGTCTCCAAGGACTTTAGTATATATGTATTTTTTGAAGCTGTGATCCTCTCAGTCACCTTGGACTATAGCTTGCATTTGGCTGACAAGGAGATTCTGGGTCGGATGGTCAATGGGTGGCATGTCTAGGGGAGAGCTGGTTCTAGAACCCAGAAACGTCACACTGCACATCCCGACGGTGCAGAACGAGGCTTCTTTCTCCCCCAGCTGGATTGGTTTTTCGTGTTGTCTTTCTGAAAACAGCTCTTCCCATGAACTAGGTTTTAACCCACATCACAGGATATCATGTGTACTTCTGAACTCTTTCCTTCTTGCCCTCATCTGTTGGGGCTTCCCCAGCCAGGCCAAGCACACGTGTGGCAGGAGACCCTTTCTCTGCTTCTTTATGGCTCATTTCTTCTCATAAGTCAGTTCAGAATTTTGAGGCCTTACCTCGTTATATTTTTCTTCTCCGTGAGGAAATTAGTCTAAGGGAAAAAAAAAATCCATCTGTGTGGCCTGTTCAGCAAGACTTTAGGAACTTCCTCTCCTTAGTTTTCAGGCCCAACCTGACCAGCAGTGCCAGAATTCAAATTTACAGTCTCTGGGGCAACATTTTAATAGAGTTTTTGCTGGTGTTAAAGCTTAACTCTGGTGTTATACTCATACTCTACCATGGAGGTTTAACCACCCAATTTTATTAGCAGCAAAATAAAAGTATCAGGAAAATGAAATCGCAGTGTTTGTGTCTTGGGAGGGAGCAATCTTGCCCCCTTCTCCCACTGGTAATTTATATCTTCCAGGATCATGGTGCACGTAAACTTGGAGAGTGGGAAAAAAAGAAGCCATCTGAGAACATTTCTGACTTAAATGAATTATGTGTAGGGAAAGAATACCCAGCCCATATTATCTTTGCCTTTTAAGGAAAGAAAGCTTTGATATCAGGAGTATTTGAGACCGTTATGCACCCTGGACAAAGATTACTTTAGAGGCTAAATTAATAGATCTGGAACATGGAAATGAGAATAATGAATCTACCTCGTTCTAAAATTTTTTTTTTTTCAAATCATTTCTATTCTAAGCTTTTGGGCCTTCAGAAGAGTTTGGGTCCCATACTCTCCATGCTATTTCAGCGTGCCTTTGCTATACCGATCCCCTTCTGCATTGTAGACTATGTGTTGACCAAGGATGTTGATCTCACCTATGTGGTTTACATTTCCATGCTGTTGGATTCAAAATAGGAAAAGGAAACTGCATCCATGGCTCTTAAGAGCACTGGATGGTATCAGTTCAATGGTTGAAGATTGGTCAGGGCATAATTTCTCATTTTAAATAGAGATCCCTGGACTCACCCTCAGGGAGCCTGTGCCCTGGCTCTGTCACTAACTTTCCTAAGTCACTTCAAGCTCAGTGACAGTTTCCTTTGTCCATGATGTGGGGCTAATGATGCCCATGTCCTAGTTCTGTAGGGGGAAGCTGATGAAATAATAGGAGAAAGTGGTTCAAAAAGAATGAATGTTCAACAGTCGCCCGGCCTCTGGGAAGGGCATGTCACTGCGGACTTTTCACCTGTTCCAGCACTTTCTCCCCCAGATTGGAAGAAATTATAGGATTGCAAGATAATATGCCAAGCATCCAGTTAAATTTGCCTTTCAGGTAAACAACGGATAAAAATTGTTTGTATAAGTATGTCCTACATATTGCATGGGGTATACTTAAAAAATATTTGATCTGCGTTTCAGATTTAACTGGGAATCCAATATTTTCAGTGGCTAAGTCTGGCAACCTTCTTGCCTTTGCTCTACAAAGCCTTCCCTTCTCTCTAGGTGTCCCAGCAGGACCCAAGAACCCAGCCATTGGCTGTGGCACAGGATGGGGTGGCACTTGAAGTCAGAAGTCAGGTGTCCAGCTATGGCTATGGCTATGTATGGATCCACATTAGCGTGTGATTTTTCTACCTGGGTGTCCAGCAAGTTGCTTGACCCTGTTGAGCTAAGTTTTAGCTTTAAGACGGACATTGGCACTCACTGCGCAAGGCTGCAGTGAGGGCCCAACAAGCTGACGTAAGTGTTGGGGAAGCTTAAAGCATCTAGCACAGCAGTACCTCTGCGTGCCTTGCTCTGGGATGCGCAGCTGTCTATTTGATCTCTGTTTTAGGGATGGGTGGCCAGGTGCAATAAGAGGGTGGCTCGCTCAGGCATCTTTTCCAACAGAAAACACTGATACAACCTATTTCCCCCCGATTTAAGATTTTCTTACATCGGCTTCACACGCATGATCAGAAAAGTGTTTTTATTTGCTTTGTCTGCGGCTTACAAGAGCTGAGTTTCTGGTTCCATTTTGGGAGCAGTCACAAAGGTGCCCGGCCCCTTATGCCTGCGCAAAGCAGCGCACGGTTTGTGGGCCTGGCACCTAGAAAAGCCAGTCAGAGCCACCCGTCCCTGGCTGTCACAGTGTCTTACTCCTCCTCAAAAGCAACGAAGCACGCCATCGTCACTTCTAGGAGATGGCGGCAGGGGACCTGCGGGTGGGAGACATCCAGCTCTGGCTGCGTGTTCAGTAGCAGCCGCCGGAGGGCTGATTGGGCCAGGAGCCAACCAGGCAAGATGGCGGCAGGCATAGCAGGAAGGGCTGGAAGCAGGGCAGATGTGGTCTGGGGCGAGGCTGGGGGCGGCTGGTGCTCCCCACCTGTGGGTTCTGCACTGGGGGTGTGGGGGTGGCCGCCCTCTGCCCTCTCTCCTCACTTGGGCATGTCCCTACCACCTGACACGCTCCGGTCTTTTCCTGGCTTCTTCAAAAGCCGGAGTTAACTTTTACAATTCCTCTCTTTTCCTCTCCACCAAGGCTTGTGTTTTCTCAGCCATTCTGGGCACTTCCCTTTCATTTCCTGGGAAAGGAAAGCTCAATCTGTCTTCTCCCGGCCGCGGTAATCCTCCCTGTCGAGCTGTGACTTGTTCACATCCACCCGTCAGATCCATCTGGTCCAGGCACCTTGTTGACTTTCTTATTGGCTCTTCCTCTCAGCTGCATTTGGCCTTCTGATGCTTTTGAGATTCCTTCTGCTCTGGTGGAGCTATTTGTAAGGTTTCCCCTGGGTCCTCTGAAGCGTCTGCTCTCTTCCCCCTTCTCCACTCTCCTTCCTGCACTCTCTTTGTTTGCCATTGTTATGGCAGGCTTTCCTGGGTAGAAAACCATTTTTCCTTTTCGGCTTAATTTTGCTTTATACTCACAAAAGAGTGCAGTTTTACTGTTCCCCACCCCCTGTGATTGATGGAAAAGGATATTGTACCAATTGATTGAGATAAAAAATTAGTGCTTCGCCATAGGGAAGCCAAATTAGCCATCAGAAGTAGGTGCATAGAGTATTTTAAGAGTTTTCTGATTAATTCTCATGACGTGAGACCTTTTGACACAAAGTTTTATGTGCTGCGATGTGGGAGGGGAAGAAGTGGCAACGGGTTATTACAGATTTTACTTTTACCTTTAGTTGATTTATTGGCCTTCTCTTTTGTGATAGGAAATAAGGACCTGCAGATCTCAGGGTGCCTCCTTTTGGAGAGAACAGTTCCTGTGTGTGCATTTTCCAGAACGCAGGCTCAGAATTTCAGGGACAAAGCCAAAAAGACTCAGAATAGAACTTTAGTCAAAATGCCTACAGTTGTGGAAACAAAACGGCAGAAAGAGGCCCTTCCAACTCAGATAGGTGTCACTCAGCACCTAAAAGTGACAGCTAATCAATTCTTTTATTGCCCATGCAGAAGGAGAAAATCCTAATTTAACAGAGTGTTGATGGCAAATAATTATTAACAAGAAACATTTTTGACAATGACTCATTTGTTCCTATTTTAAAAACATAAAACCATGCTCTGTTTCTTAAAACCTGTTGTCACGTTCAAGGGTTCCTACTGCATCATTTAAGATTGAGTTTTATTACAATCTGCAGTCCAACCTAGTTTGGTACAGCAGCCGCTGTTTACTTTTCTGTTACAAAACCCAGCAGTCTCCGTTAGGGCATGTTGAAAATTTCCTTGGCTATCCTCTTGAATGCATGCTTTAAAAGTAAGGACTTTGTAAGTTGAAAACATTTGCTGATGGAAAGCAATGTTACATATGTGAGCCTGAATAGACAAACAGATGTATTGAATTCCTAGTTCCAGTTAATAGAGAAGTATTATGATGCCAGCACTGTGCTTTTATCTCGAAGAAGCTGCAAAAAACTTTGCATTAGTGGAAATATATTTAAATGTTTCTCACTAAAAATGCATATAGATGTGTTTGTGTGTGTGTGTGTATACACATTTACTTATTAAAAATTTTTTTAATGGGTATTTATTTTTGAGAGAGAGAGAGAGATACAGAGAGACAGAGTGTGAGTGGAGGAGGGACAGAGAGAGAGGGAGACACAGAATCCGAAGCGGGCTCCAGGCTCTGAGCTGTCAGCACAGAGCCCGATGTGGGGCTCGAACCCATGAACCGTGAGATCATGACCTGAGCTGAAGTCGGACGCTCAACCGACTGAGCCCCCCGGCACCCCCTTCACACATTTACTTATTGAGGTTAGTTTACAAATGCCTTGTGTGAAATACCACCACAAATTATGTGGAGGGCAAAAGCACGCTAATATGTCTTGGCAATTTGGGAGAAAAAGCTCTACTGACGCTTCTGATTGGAGCTGTTTCTGACGGTTCTCTTTTCCATTTTCCGTTTGTGACGGAAGGTTTGGCAAATCTCTGTACGGCACATTTTCACTAATCTGTTAATCAAGTTTGAGTTCGTATGAATCATCTGGAAGCACATCAGACCCCTTGTCCAGCTCTTTGATTTGTAACCGCTCTGATAGCTTTTTATCTCTTCTCTCAGGTTGAACCAGCCCAAGTCGTGAAGGATGCGCTGTGACTTCCTGCCCTTACCATGCGTTGGGGAGCAGGGGTGTGGGGAGCGGCACCATCCCGCCAGGAGATGCAGCTCTGCAGGTAAGGGGTTGCCAGTTTTTCCGAATCAGAAGGCACTCTTCTGGGACAACCAGGGTGGCATGGGATCGCCCGTTATTTTGCAAGTCTTTCTTGTGGATGTTCTGTGTCTGGGGCCTCTGGCTGTACTGCCTAATGTTCCCAAACACGAATGCAAGTCAGATACGCTCTACAGACACGCCAGGGGCACCTGCTTTGAGAGGGGTGATGAACAGATTCGCCATGAAACCCTTGCTGTCTGCCTCCGGGTGGAAGGCGGCGGGCTGGCTTTCTCCGAAGACTGCTTCCTCCTGACTTTTGGTTGAATTGTTGCGAGCAAGAGTGGTGCTCATTAGATTGGAGCCGAAAGGGACATGGTGTGGCACACTTTGGAGCGGGTGGTCTGGGCCTGCTGGCCTCAGTCTTGCCCCCCAGAATCCCAGCCCCTCAGCCCCCCAGCCCCTGAGCCCAGAGGGGTCCCTGCGGCTGGCCAGCCTGAAGCATGGGGCTCGGCCCAGCAGGATGGGAAGGAATGACCCCGGAGAGCCAGCAGAAGGGGGCCTGGTGCTGCTCTTGTGCGGCCTCCTGGCTCCTCAGTGCCAGAGCCCGGCTTCACTTATCATCCCCGTACGAGGGCAGGAGGGGAGCCGGCCGCTGTGTATCGCCGTGATCCCTCAGGGGTAAATTTTTAGCTGCAGAATTTATGAGTTGCACATTTATTTGATTTGGCTTTTGGTTAATTTTTTTTCTCCTCTTGTCAACCTGACAATATGAGGGCAGACGGATGCAGTCCCTGCAGCGGAGGCCGTAAACGGTGCTCGGGCCGTGGCTTGATAGGGGGTTTCTGGCTTCGCCCCTTCACTCACCTTCCCTCCTGCCCTTCTCTCCCCACCACCGGCTCAGCAAGGCTCATGCGACCAGAACACTCCGCTCTAAATAAATAAATCCTGAAATAAATACGGGTGTGCGTCTCATTAACATTACCTGTCAAATCCCTGAGCACAGGACCCCAAATGGCCCCCTGGGCCTCCCAGTAATTTCTGTAAAGCACATAAAAAAAGATGATCAGTGGGTGTGTTTGTGGAAATCATTAGCAGGGTGGGGGAAGATATGCTTATAAGTCAATAATTCTTTTTGACAGAAACTTAGCCCCGGTTATGTGATGACTCCCCTTAATGGAAGGAAAAGACATATGGTCTGAGTTTTATGACAGATGTCAGGAATCCTGAAAAGTGGCAGAAGGAAGATCTTGGTTATTTTTTTTCCTTTTAACTGACATGGATGTATGGGACATTTTGTCAACTTAATGAGTGTTTTCTTTGGTTCTTCTGATCACTCTGTGGCAGGAGAATATAGTGACCCACTTTTCAAAGGATGGTAAATACCGTTGAAGGCAAAATTCATGTTAAAAAGTCTAAGGACCAGATACTCAATCTGAACTCCTAAGAATCACTCGGTATTGGAGTTATGCCGCATTACCTCCACGGCGTGTTAATCTTTGGAGCTTAAAAGTCAGTGCAGTGAGATTCATATTTTAGCCCCGCGCTGAAATTTCTGTAGCTCATCTGTTGTTTATTCTGGAGAACGTGGAGTTAGCGGTTCAACCAGCCGAGGGGTTCTCCAGCTGTTCTGCTTTCTGCGATTTATGAACGTGACCCTCAGCGTGGCACCCTCTAAAAGGTGGGGTCATTGGATCCCAAGAAACACAGTGAGTTGCCAGAGCAGAGAGGTGATATACCGGCTCACGTGAGGCTCTTTATTATTTCTTTGAAGGAGTCACATCAAGTGTAGTACATGTAGAATTGTGTTTCCAGGAGAACAGATTACCGGCCATCAACAGACAAGTGTAGACACTGGGCCCTATATGAGGACACATTCCCAACTTATAAGCACTGGGTTTGATTCGGGAGGAAAGAAGGTAGGGAGTGCAGTACTTTGTAATCATTCGTTAGTCCTGGAAAGGTTCTTGAAGGTACTTGAATTAGAAGGGAAAACAGCAGTTATAAAGCAGGCCATCCGTGCAAACAGCATGCTATGGCGGCTCCGGCCTTTGCTCGGGGTCCGCGGTTTCCTGGCCCTTGCCCTGACTTGCCAGCTGAAACGAACCCTACTTGGCATCAAGATGGCCTGGATTTTCTTCTTTCCTGTTTTTCTCTTTGACACTGAAGCGATCCCAGCAGCTTTCTACCTGGCAACGCCTGCGTCGGTGAAGCGATGACCCCCGGTGTTTGATCAAGACTGGGGGTCTGAGTGCTTCTGGCTGCTTGGCTGGTTGGTGCGCTCACTGACCTGTGCAGACCATGTTTCAAAACTATTTCATTCAACACATCCGCTTGTGCCGACTATCCACATAGTCTTTTCTTTCTCTGCCTGCTGACCTCACGCCCCTGTTCCGGCTCTGCTCACTGTCCTCCAAATGCCTCCTGTCTAACTGTCTCCCCGCATCCTCTTCTCTGACTTCCTTTCCTTGGTCTACCTTCATTCACCCCATTCATTTCCCTTCCTTCTCTGCCTTCTCTTACTGTGTCAATTCCTGTCCCTCACTTCTCTGGAGCAAGGGGGGATCTTTGGGCTTGGATCTGGGCGCCCTCCTGGAGGTCATGGGGGGGAATCTGGGCGCCCTCCTGGGGGTGGTGATGGGGGGATCTGGGCACCCTCCTGGAGGTTGTGGGTGTGGGGGATCTGGGTGCCCTCCTGGCCCGGGGACTCCCTGAGGTGGAGGCAACTCCTCTGTGCCCCCAGTCGTCCGGGCCAAACCAGACACGGCTTTCCCGTTCTGTGGAGAAGCAGGACGTTCTGCAGAGAAGACACACTTTTCAATTGATTTTGAGCCCCTTCCAAGTGTGTTGTTTTCACAAGTGCCGTCTCTAGCGTTTTGAGTACAGAGGTAGCCCTCTTTTTAGCAGCGAACAGTAAGACCGTCAGCACCCCACATTATGGGCTTCTAATGTCAGAATCAGGGTTACCTGGGCCATTCGGAGTAGGCGGTTTCAGCTGAAGCTTTCCATTTTTATGTGTGATTGTGCACACGCAACCACAAGTCTGGGGAGGAGTCAGAGTGGGGAAATGCCGTTTAAAATTTTATTTTCTCATTTTATTAGGGTTGCCAGTTCTAGGAAGTTTTTATTTGGCTTTTCGCTCTGCTTATTTAAATGTAATTTAGTGTGCTTTCCCAAAAAGGGCAACTTCTGTTTCCTTTAAATGAATTGTTTAATTGTCTGATGGAATTCTTCGATGAAAACCTTCATATAAGAAATGGCAATATATTTAAATCAATTACACCGTTTCTCCTGTGTTGTTAGAAACCATTTTTGGCCCCTAAGGTGTGGATCAGATTTTCCTCGTTTCCAGGCCAATGCATACATCTTGCCATCATATACATTTTCAGTGAAGAGTGGCTTAAATGATCTGCTTTGTTCACTGCTTAATTATGTTATTTTACTGTTCCTGAAAACCTGACACAAGGCAAATTTACATTACTGTGCTCCTAATTAGCCAATAATCCTTAAGGATTTGAATGATACATACCCAAAGTAATTTCCTTCTTCACGAAATATGAATTTCCTTGCGTCAGGTTAAGAAGGCAGTACCACGGCAGAAGGCATCTCGGTGATGACAGCCCTCAACATGTCTGTCTCCTGAGTCACACCGCATTAAAAGCCACATAATGATTTCAGCAGTATCATAAAGCACATCATAGGAAATCAATAAATCCAGTATGCCGTTAGCGAAGATCTGCTCAGTTGTTCATCAGATGGTGAAGATCATCGTAGATGCTGCTTCTAGTTTTTAAATTAAGTCAGCTGTTCCTTTCTTTGCCTGTAATCCACACCCTGCCATATCTGCTTTATGCTTTTGATTGGAAATGTGTCTATGTCCCCTGACGTAGGACCTACGTGGCACCACGGGCAGTCTGTTGGCACTGGTGTGTGTTTACCTGAATCCTTCTGTCTCTGGACCTGGGACCGTTGTCTCCCTCAGACTACCACGTCCCCCTTTTCACTCACTGCTTTAGGTCACTACCAATCTCTGCCCCCTACTTCTTTCTTCCTAACAGAACCCTGTTTGGTCCAGGTCTTCTTTTTGTCGTCCTTGGTGAGGTGCTTCAGGGGAGGCAGCCTGTATCTCCTTTCCCAGGGGTAGCTTCGCATTGGCCTAGCCACCACTTCTTAAACTGGACCATCATTCATTGTAAGAACTCTTACATCACAGCTCAACACACATGTAAGTAGAAATGCGTATGGAGATATTTATATGTACATCTGAACTCAAATTTCATTAAAAAAAATAAAGAGTTGGGACCTTCTCCATCGGTTTCGTTACTTTCAGTTTTTGATGCAAGGTCTAAGCCAGTCACACTTGTTCCATTCACCCCCCTAGTGATTGTTTTAGGTGAAGACATGTGATAACAATTCTGGTCAATGAGAAGCTGGGGGGCTCCCATGAAAGATTTCAACTAATGATGAAGAGACTGTTCCTTCTGCTGGATGTTGGGCTGCTCACGTGTGACTGTGAGGTGGAGACAGGCCAAGGAAGGAGCTAGGTCGAGGACGGCAGAGGGGAAGAAGAAAGGCAGCCCGGACGGATCCTCGACTGTGTTGCTGTATCCATCAGTGCTCTGCCAAGCATTTTAGGAACTTGTGTCTTGAGATAAACGCTCCCCCACCCCGTTGTTTAAGCCAGTTCAACTGGAGTTTTCTGTTACCTGCAATGAAGAGGTTCCTAACCAATATACTTCCTCACAGTGTCCAGGAATCAACGAATCTGAGCTAGACTCTGTGGTGAGGGATGTTAATGGACTAGTGTTGTCCAATTAAAACAATCAGGTGGACTTGGAAGCCTTTTGTGTCCTGTTAAGTCGACTGAACATTTGTGGCTTTAGTGACCCACGCGGCTGGTCTGACTCCACCGACCACTGGAATTTGCGATTTGACCTTTGTGGTTTTGGCTGTCTTGTAGGTGACCCGGAAGGTCCCAGACATTCAGTCATTTATAATTTTGCTGAGCCTCACGTTTGGACTTTGTATGCCATGAAATGGATTTGGTGTGCCGTGAATTCTTGACTGATGAGCCAGGGTGACACGCAGCAGCTTTATGATGTAGCTTTGTGGTGTTCCTCCCTCCTTCGTGGACTCATTAATTCTTGAAAAACGACTCAAACTCATTTTCTCATGATAAAGTGTTATGTACCCACCACCGTCCCCACACTGTCCTCACTCACAGTGCTCTTTGTTGATGCTGGAAATGAAGAGGCAGTGAAGAAAGGAGGGAGGAACAGCTAAGGGACTGAGTTCCGGACAAAGTCAAGAGTGAAAGGCAGGGGTTAGGGGCCCAAGCCCAGGCCAAGAAGGAATTCCTTTCAGAACTTACATGGGGATGAGAAAGAATGTCCTAGAAAATTGTGGGAGCACCCCACCCCGTGACGAGGCTACTCACTGAAGGGGCCTGAGCATCAGCAGAAGTTGGGGGAACATCTCTGATTGGGCACGGATTCCAGGTGAGCTTGTTGGAATTGGGTCCCTAGATGTGGGCTTGTGAAGGTCTTGGACTGTCCTCCGTGAATGTCAGGGGTTTCTAATGTGCAACATGTGGATATAGACGGTGGAAGACGCTCTGCTTTATAGGAGATGCAAATCCCTCATTGTTGTGAAGTTACAGTGATCATTTCATTTGCAACAGTCTTGTGTAATGTGCATCCTCGTGGGCTTGTATAGACTTTCCACTTGGTCTCCTGTGACTCATCTTTGCTCAGGGACTGGGTGCTGGGTATATCAATTTCCATGGGGTCAGTGAATTAAACAATAATTTTTTTTATTTTTAAATTTTATTTATTGATTGGTTGATTGATTGATTGATTGATTTAATTTCTATTTCAGTTAGCATGCAGGGCAATATTGGTTTGAGAAGTAGAATTCAGTGGTTCATACAACACCCAGTGCTCATCCCAACAAGTGCCCTCCTTCATGCCCATCACCCGTCTAGCCCATCCCCCCACCCACCTCCCTCCATCAATTCACAGTTTATTAAGTGCCTACAGCGTGAGGTGCTTGGCGGGTTCGAAGACACACAGGAATCAGAGGCAGCAAGAGGGGAAGTGAATCCTTTGCCGACAAGCGTGTAGACTGAAGATGTGGACCAAATTCTGGAGGCGGAGCTCCGGCCAGCGCTGGAGCCATGGCTGAGCGTTGCACACCTACTGTGCACTTCGCTATGCACCTAGGCGCTAGTCAGTGCTGAGTCTGCCTCCGAGCGCAGGACAGACACCAGGGCTCCGCGTTACTGGAGGTGACGTACTATTTGGAGCCATACCTGTAGTGCAGGTATCTGTTTCAGAGGGGTGAACAGCTGGTGGGAGAGTGCCGGGCATTGGAAGAGGGCGCTTCCAGAAGGTGGGGGGTGTGGAAGAGTCTAGACTGAAGAGCCTTTAGAGGGACGCCCAAAGCTAACGAGATGTGTTGAAAAATGTTTCTCTGTGGTCTGCCAGAGACAGGGGGCTTGGTTTTTTACAGCGAGTTCTTAATGCTTCAATCATTTGTGTTGACTTCAGAGTTTTACATCTGGAATTTCTCAATTTGCTTATTAACACAGATATGTAATGCTTTGGTACAATGCCCAAGTTAATTAAAATTAGTTAGAAATCGGTTATTTGATTGTGAACAGAAAAATTAGCAGTCATGTCTGATAAAGGTAAATCTTTTCCTTGAAGAGTCAAAGCAGCTCTCCAAAGCACAGATTCCCCACGGGGCACCCAATCACCAGGAGAATTTTTGCTTCCTGTTGGGCCCCGACACCGAGACTATATGGTCATGCTTCACCTTCTAGAGGTTGCCCTTCCTCATCCTCGGAGGTGTTGGCCTGTGGGAAGCAGTCAGCTGGGGAGACCTCTTTCATTAAGCTCAGGCACCAATAATTTAAGATTTGTTGAAAATTGTTTTCTTTGATGCCTGTGTGTTGAAATTCCTGAGAAAACCCAGTGTACCCCTCGAGGTGTTACACTGTAAAATCATTTGCTTTGGGGAGTCTTAGTTTACTTATTCACCTTTCTGAACTGAATTGCCAGAATCCAGAGTAGATAACAGTTTAATGTAAAGCATTTTGTATTTCATCTGAAGCTTAGAAATATGCGTGTGTCCGATAAAAAGCATGGAGTTGTCAGATTTTTGAAGTTTAAATCGTTGTCGCAGGATTGCTTGAATTTTTTTTTAATCCCTAAAGAAAATAATCCCAGCTAATTTGACTTTTCTCCAGGACTAAATTATAAGTGTCTTTAGGGCAGGAGAAGATCATGGGCTTTTTGCGTATTCCTATGGATTCTAGAATTTGCTATACGTTTGGTTCTTAGTGATGCGTTGGTTAAAGAATAAATGTGGAGTTCAACATCTCAAACACAAGTTGCTGGCCCTTGTGTGATGGTGACAGGATTTATTATCACCCAGGTGTCCCAGGACCTGAATACCCTGACTTCCAGCCTCGCTCAAGTTCCCGGCACTTCCAAAAGTGACAACATTGTCATTAGGAACTTGAGTTGATTGCAGATTACAACAAACCTAACAGAATGAAACTTTAAAAGTTAAAATTGGCAAAACAATTGCTATTGACTGAAACGGAGAGTGAGTTGGAATTTGGAACTCAATTATCTATAAACGTCGCTGCTGTGGTACCTGAACTATGCAGATGGTAAAAATCTGTGTCTAAAATGTCTTGCAAAACATGGAGGTTTTCAGCATCATTTGGAAACACTCCAAGGGGGCTGACGATGTGTCCGAATGCTTGTACGCAGTCACCGTATAGCTGATGTGCAAAACAAGAAGGGATGGGGCCCGAGGAAAAGCAGGTGAGTGTGATTCAGAACGAAATCCAAACTGTGTGAACGCAACCCTTGGTATAAGGATTATCATTTTTCATTCAAAATTTCGGCAGACAGCGGGCAAAATGTAATCACTTTTCAGCATTACTGTACTGCATAAGCGTATTAGAAAAGCTCTGTGATGGTAATCATGTAGTGAACTTGAAACCACCCCTAATTAAACTGTCTGCATCCCCAAGCATTTTCCTGTAATGATGTCAAACCGTGTAGCAATTAGCTGTACCTCTATGAATGTAAACACTGTTTGTAAATCATATAAACTTAACCTGGTTTGCTTATTGAAAATCTCCTAAAAAGGAATTAATTAGCTTTGTATGTTTTGGAATTGCAATTTATGGGATCATTTTGGAATCTTTCACTGAAATAAATTAATTTTTTTCCTTGCAATTCATACAAATGGAATCTCGCTTGCGGGGGCTGCAGGGGATGATACGGCACAGTTTCCTTAATCTTCATTCTGTCTCTGGGATGGCCGGGGAGTGTGGCATTTAGGGACAGGGGTTTACTGAGTTAGCTCGGTTTTAAGCTATTTTTCTCGAGAGGAAGGTATATATCATCCGAAGGCTGCATTTTTCTCCGTGTTTTCCACTTTCTCCAGCTGGTGCAGAATGTTTCAAGGCTCATCTGAATGTGAAGTTTGGGCACCGGAGAACCCTCAGTGGAGCCACACGTCAGCCTGGAAGACACCAGCCCCAAGCTGTGTGGCCACAGCTCGAGAGCAATCACAGAATTCCAGGGAAGTGGCCAATTCCAGACAAAGAAATTGAACAAACAAAACGGGCAGTCAAGTGTTTTAACTCCGTGATCTTTCCTCCGCTGGCAGGGAGCACAACAGAAAAGGCGCCAAGTTCACAATTTAGCATGCCTTTGTTACAGTTTTCTTGCGGAAACCTTGGGTCCTGGTGGTGGATGGTTTACCTGAGCCATCAGCTACATAGCACATTTATGGTTATTGTATTTTACAGGTTGATAGATTTTTATATTCTGTCCAAGTCAGGATCTTACACCACCTGGTTTATTATTTAGTAATTTACAGTGCAGTCAGGCATGTTTGGCTTAATGTAGGATAAACTTATAAATCTATTGTTCCTCCGCTTGCCGGGGTTGGTGTGCAATGACCTACAGAGCTGGATGCGTACATACATTTCAGCTCTGCTTTTTTCTTTGATACGGAAGCAGGCAATAGATAACACAGTGACAGTAGCATCCCAGGGGACGGCAAAATGTGAGAGCTACACCACGTCAGGTTAGTAGGTCATTATTGTATGAGCCGTGAACCATTAATGGACTTCTATGCCCAGCTCAATCTGTGTCAGATTATAGCTCTTGGCAGGAGAATTGTTATCTAATAGCTAACTTTTCTTCCTCACTATCTTCTTATTAGTTCCTCTGATAAAAATGTGCACAGGTATATATTAATAGAGGGCCTCATTGGGGAGAGGTAAGATCTTGGCTATTTCCCCCCATTTCTGCAAACAATGCCTGTATGTCGACTCTGCTCAGGTAGTTCTTTAAGGGGACGCCATTTTTTCCCCAGTTATTTTGGGGCATCTTATAAAATACATAGCCAAACGCACTAATTGGTGCTAATTGATGCAGAAGACTCTGTGATTAATATTTTTTTTGTTGATTGTGTCCAATGCAGAAATAGTGGCAGTGAAAGGAAGCAGTGAGGGGATTCATCCCCTCGGCGCCCACCCTACTCTTCAAACAGTAAGACCCTGGATATGCTTCCACAGTCTGGGAAATAAAGCCCACCCCTCGTTCTTGAAATAATACACCAAAAGCAATGACTACGTGGCACTATATACATCTTATCAAGTGTAAAAGAGACAAAAAAAAAAAAAAAGAAAAAAACCCATGCTGTTTATGGGTGACTGCTGGTAAAAGTATGGATTTTTAGGAAACATATAAAGGATCCCTGGTTTTTGAGTTATAGTGGAAAGAAGTTTGTATTGCATATCTGGGGCCTGTGGTAGAATATTTCCATCATCTTTTGGAGAAATAAAGGTCACCACATAGTTTGGTTCTTTCTTATAAGCCTCTTAGCCTCTTGGTTTGGGTGTGCATCTCCAAACAGTCACAGAGATGAGGAATTTCAAGATATTTTCCAGGAAAGATGACCATGTGGGGGACCTTGGGCTAAGATCATGGCCCCAAGTCCCTGTGCGGGGTTATCATTTTTGGAAACTCTCTATCATGTTAGGAATGTGAAAGGATATGGATTACAGATGCTAGGGAGAGTCTTTTCACTGGACGGGCAGAAAGCAGGTAAGCAGAGCTGATGGTCCAAAGAGGGAGACATGAAGGACGCTGCGAACCCAGCCTTGGTCTGGCTTTGGACCTAAACCATGGGCTGCAGGTGCTGCTGATGAGTGGGCTGGAGGGACCCTGGCCGACACCTCCGGCTGCCACGGCTGTCACTTCACAGTGGCCGTGCCAGCAAAGGCCACGGATGGAAGCCACAGCTTTCATCCACAGACATGCCTCGGGGCACGGAGCACACCTGAAAGGGCTGTTAAAATGGGCTTCTGGACATCTGGGTGGTTCAGTCAGTTAAGTGGCTGAATCTTGATCTCAGCTCAGGTCTTGATCTCAGGGTTGTGAGTTCAAGCCCTGCGTTGGGCTCCACACTGGGCATGAAGCCTACTTAAAAAAAAAAAAAAAAAAAAAAAAAAAAGATGGACTTCTAATGATACTGTTTGATAACATTTTCCTCTTTGGCAGAGTATCTCTATAATGATGTTGAGTACTAAATTAATACCCCAATCTATTCTAATCCAAATCCAATTACTCATTCCTGAGTGCATATGTGCATGTGTGCATGAGTATTTATATATAAAGGATATATTCTCCCAGCCCCCAATCTCCCCACAGATGGGCCTGGGATGCCTGATTCCCATGAGAGGTACCTGTGGGCTCTCTGTATTTTCAGAAGGCCTGTGACTGAACTGCAGGTGTCCTTTTCTACACACCCTTCTCACTCAACTATGGATTTTAGGTTTTTTTTTTTAAGTTTATTTATTTATTTTTGAGAGAGAGAGAGAGAGAGAGAGAGGGGCAGACAGAGGAGGAGAGAGAATTTCAAGCAGGTTCTGTTTCCAGCACAGAGACTGATGCGGGGCTTGATCTCACAAACCGTGAAATCATGATGTGAGCCAAAATCAAGAGCTGGACACTTAACCGACTGAACCACCCAGGAGCCCCATCGACTATGGATTTGAGTTTAATAAAATGTACCATGCAGTGGATTACAGAAGTATTCAATGCAATTTTAATCTTGGCCATCTTTTTCTCCCATCTTTATTTTGATATTAGTGACGCAAACGTCTGTAGGATAAAATGCGTGAAATGTTTTTCATTTAATGATGAATTCCTTATTTGCTTCATAGCTAACAACACTCGTCATAATGTTTATTATAAAAGCTCTAATTAATGAACCAATCTTTATAAAAGCTAAATTTATACCCTAAATCTTTCATTAAAACTATGACAGGTGTGTGAGGAGGCATGTTTTCACTTTGCGATCACCATGTCTTTGGGAAGACACTTTGATCATGAATAAATTCTGACAAGGGACAAGACAGAACCACTACTCAGCCACTCAAATGGCTAAAATCTTACAAACTGACAAGGGCAAGTGTCGACAAAGACACGGAACAGCTAGAACACTTGCGTTGCTGGTGGAAGACAGAAATGGTACAGCTTGGTGATGTCTTATCAGGTTAAAGATACAGCCCAGGAACCACACTCCCAGGAAAGAAAATGGAAACACATCTCCACACCAATGACTTGTACATGGCTGTTCATGGCAGTGTCATTCATAATAGCAAACGCACACATACGAAACACTGGAAACAACCAAATGTTCCTCAGGACGTGAGTGGATCAACACACTCATGTGGTACGTCCATACATACCAGGAAGGAAGTGCTGATGCACAAAACAACGTGGAAGAATCTCGAGAAGCCAGGGAAAGTGAAAGAGGCCAGATACAAAAGAAGGAAGATACATGGCATCATCGCTAATACGACGTCACTTCCATGCAATTCTAGGAATGGAACATTGTCAGAAAGCCGGTATGTGGTTGCCAGGAGCAGGGATAGAGGGGTGTGAGGCTGCAGACAGGCAGGAGGGAACTTTCTGGGCTGATGGAAATGTAACAACAGGACTGTGGAAACCTGCCCAAGATCATCCAACTTCCAATTAGAATGGGTGGATTCCCTTACACATAAATCATTCCTCAGCAAGGCTGGTAAAAGTAGACAAGACTGATTATTTAAAATCAAATTCCTCTCTTTAAAAATATGACTTGAAAGCCAGAAGCCATCCTGGGAAAGACTGATGGTGTGTCTAAACTTATCTATGGTGCTATGATGAAGTTAGAAGACACAGGAAGGGCTGGAGGAAATGATTTTAAGCTATGATTCATTAATTATCTCCATTTTAAAAGTAGTCTTACAAAAAAAGAGTTAAATCAGTAGAAAACCATCAGATTAGGCCATTCACTTCACGGAAAAACCATCTGTTGGAAAAAATAACATTAACTAACATTTGTTGAGCACTTACTGTCCTGACACTATTCGAAATGTTTCATGTTTTTAATTGAAATATAATTGACATAATAAGTTGTACATATTTAAAGTGTAAAATACGATAAGCTTTGACATATATATTCTTGTGAAACCATCACTATAGTCAAGATAATGAATATATCTGTCACCCCCAAATATATCACCCTCTCCCCAAAAGGACCCCCTGTGATTCTTCTCTGTTACTTGTCCATGGTACCACCATCCCCGGGCAATCACTGATCTGCTCTCTGTCACGGTATGTCGGTTGCATTTGCTAGAGTTTTCTGTACATGGTATTATACCATATGTACCTTTTGCTTCTCTGGCTTCTTTTACTCAGTGTAATTATTTTGGGATTCTTCCATGTTGTGCATCAACAGTTCCTTCATTTCATTGAAAGGAATGATTTATTCATTTTGTTGCCGACTAGTATGTCATTGGATGGATGTGCTACGATTTATCTACTCACCTGAGGATGGAAATTTGGGTTGCTTCAGGTTTTTAGCTATTATCAATAGCTGCTGTGAACATTTGTGTACAAGTCTTATATGAACACATGCTTTTCTTCTGGGTAAATCTGTGGGGGTGTAATGACCAGGTTGTACGGTGGGCGTGGTTTTTGGAGAAGTTGCCCAACTGTTTTCTGAAATGTTTGTATCGTTTTTCATCTCCATGAGCAGGGCATGAGATGTCCAGTTCGTCCAGAATCCTGGCTCGCAGTAGTCAGCCTTTAAAAATTTAAACACACCGACGTGCACATAGCCGTGAATTATTGTGGCTGTCATTGTGTGAGCACCTTTTCACGAGCTTATTTTCAAAAGCATATCGTGAGTGACGTGTCTTTTCAAATCTTTTGCCTAGTTTTAAAAATTGAGTTTCTCCCCCTTATTATTGAGTTTTGAGAGTTCTGTATGTTTTCGAGCTCTACCTGGATAAAGTTCTTCATCAGATATATACTTTGCAAATATTGTCTCCCAGTCCATGGCTTCTCTTTTCATTCACTTGGCAGTGTCTGCTGCAGAAGAGAGACTTTTAATTATTACCAAGTGTATTTTATCAGTTGCTTTCCATGGATCATACTTTTGGTGTAGTCTCTAGGAAATCTTTTGTATCACTCAAGGTCCATCCAATTTTCTCCAGGGTTTTATTCCAGAAATTTCCTGGTTTTGGTTTTTTACATTTCAGCTTTTTCTCTGTTTAGAGGCAATTTTTGTATATAGTGCATATGGCTGCCCTCCCTCCATGGAACTGTCTCTGCACATTTGTAAACAATTAATTGTCTATTTGTGGGTGGGTCTGTTTCGGGACTCCGTGGCATCGGTAAATCTCCTTGTCAATCTTCATGTCAACACTACACTATCCTGAGTACCACACTTTTAAAATAACCCTTGACATCAATTAGTCTTTGACCTTTGCTATTTTTCAAAGTTGTTTTGGCTCTCTTAGGTCTTTAGCATTTCCATACAAATTTTAGCATCGTCCGTTTAGCTTGCTCATTCCCACAAAAACACCCATGGGAATTTGGGTTGAGTTTGTGCTGAACTCATTGTTCAGTTTGCAGATAGACCATCAGTATTCAGCCACACCAAGTCTTCTGAGCCCCGAGCATGGTGCGTCTCCACATTTGGTTGGGTCTTCCCTCATTTCTCTCGGCCATATTCTGTAGTTTGCAGCGTGCTGGTCTCGTGCATCTTTTCTCAGATTTCTCCCTAAATATTTCATATATTTTGGCACTAAGGTACATGATGCTACTGTTTTTATTTCAAACTCTGACTGTTGATAGAACATGGGACCACAACCGAGTTCTGTTTCTTGTTTTGCATCCTGCAACCTCGTAAATTCCGCCATATTCATTTGAAGAGTGCTTGGTGGAATATACCGGATCGTCTGCAGATAGACCGTTTTGCTTCTTGCCTTTTCTTTGTAAAGAATCGTTATTTATTTGTTTTGAGAGAGAGAGTGAGCAAGTGCATGAGTGTGAACTAGGGAGGGACAGAGAGAGAGAGAGAGAGAGAGAGAGAGAGAGAGAATCCCAAGCAGGCTCCCTGCTGTTAGTGCAGAGCCCAACAAGGGACTCAGTCTCATGAACCGTGAGATCATGACCTGAGCCAAAATCAAGAGTTGGATTCTCAACTGGTGGAGTCACCCAGGCACCCCTGCCTCTTCCTTTTCAATCTGGAAGACTTTTTTTAAAATTTTAAGTTTTTAACATTTCTTTATTTTTGAGAGAGAGAAAGAGAGATACAGACAGAGTGTGAGCAGGTGAGGAGCAAAGAGAGAGGGAGACACAGAATCCGAAGCAGGTTCCAGGCTCTGAGCTGTCAGCACAGGACCTGACGTGGGGCTCTAACCCATGACCCATAAGATCATGACCTGAGCCGAAGTCGGCCACTTAACTGACTGAACTACCCAGGCGCCCCAATCTGGAAGACTTTTAATTGTTAATTTTTTCCTTGCCTTGCTGCCCTGGGTGGAACCCTGAGTGCGATGTTGAATGAAGATGCTGGGCATAGACGTCCTTGTTTCGTTGCCAGTCAGGAGGGGAAAGAAGGCAATCTTTCACCAAGTGTGATGTCAGCTCCAGGGGATTCATAGATATTCTTTTTCAGGTTTAGGAAATTCTTTCTATTCCGTTTTTGCTGAAAATTTTTGTCAGATGATCTCATGGTTTTCCCCTTTTTACTTTGTCCATATGGTGAATGGCATTTATTTTCAAGTGTTAAAAATCAACCTTGCATTCATGGGATAAACCCCAATTTGTTATGTTGTGTTATCTTTCTGACACAAGTGTTTACATTTATTATTCCATTTAATTTTATGCCAACTCTATTTGGTACAAATACTATTATTATTCCTATTTCTCATATGAGGAAGCTGGGGCAGAGATGGCTTTGTTCCTTGACCAAGTCACGTAGCTAGTAAGAACTTGGATAGATCTGAGCTGGTGATCTACCCCAAAGCCGGAACGATTACATTCCAGGGTGCAAACTAGAATACCGCTGATGAATTTTCATCTGTATACATGGCCCTGATTAGATATCGTAACAATACGTGGTGTAGGTAAGGAAATAGATAAAACTAGACTTATAAACTTCTAGCAGGAATATGAGTTGGTAGAAGCTTCCAGAGGAGAGTTTGGCAATGTGTCTCAAAATGTAAACTTTGTGCTACGGAGATAATTTCATGCATGTGCAAAGATGTGTATGCAATGCTTTTCACTGTAACCTAGGAGATATTTTACATTTTGGAACATGTATGGATGAAATACTATGGAACTGTCATAATGATGATTTTTTTCACCTAGGTATTTTTCCACTTTAATAAATGCTATAAAAAAGGGCCGGTTGTAGGTCAGTGTATGTAGGGCAATCCCATTCATATAAAATGAATCTATCTGTTTATACCCATACATAGGGTCAAGAGAGAAGCCTGGAAGGTGCCCCCTCAGTAAGTAAAAACAATACAGTTATTTTTGTATGTTGTGGGGTAGAGGGTGGGACGGGAGTGGTGCCAGGGCATCAGGAAATCGATGACTGAGAATCATTGGCACTTGGCTTTAAACCTGTAGAGTCGTTCCAGGGTTCTTGCAACTCTACACCCTTCATGCCAGCAGAGAACTCACTGTTTACAACTGATATCATAGTGGATGTTCATCTGTCTCCTGGGATTTTTTCCCCTCTTCCTATTTGCAATGAGGACAATGTGTGCTTTCTTTTCCCCAGTAGTCCCATGTTTCCACATAGCACTCTGCTTTCATTATGTTGACATTCTTCTATGTATTTTGGTTTGAGGAAATCATATTTTGTAGCTGGAGAAGGTGACTCAGTTGGACAACAGCATAGACCTGAATGCTTCTCATGCTCATGGCCGATTTCCATCGAGAATCTCACGCTTACTTTCTCTTTGGAGGCACAAAATAACGTATTTGTGAAATGCTCACCCATGCTAAGAACAAAGGGAGTTCTGGGCATGCTATGTATGTTTCATTTTTGGGTACTTTAATTCCTTTGCCTCAGGGAGCCATTTGGTTTCTTGAAAATAGGATCAGCACCGTTTAATACCGTGGGGGGCAAAAAATCTTTCCCTAGTCTACATCTTCCAAATGACTGACTACTCCAGGTCACTCAATTTTTATCAGATTTTGGTATCTGAATTTCCCAACTTTAATCCAAATATGCTAGTTTGTTTACATTCTCTAATAATGGGACAAAGTGGATTCACTGGGTGGAAAAACATGACTGAAAAGATTAGATGGAATTTTCCAGCATGACTCTGCTGACACTTGGGTTCCAGGACGCAGCCTGCAGCTGGCTTTTGCTTGCCGGGGCCTCCCGTGGTGTTCTTCTCATCCTGCCAGTGCCCGTAGGAACACCATTCATTTGCCTTCATAATTTGAGTGTATGCCTGGGTCTGCCTCTGGATCAAACATGAGCTTCAGGGAAGGGCTTGTGTCTCACTCTCATTTTTCCTCAACACTGAACTGAATGCTGCGCACATCCTAGAATTTAAGTAAATGGTTTTGTCAGTGACAGGTGCAGGAAGTAGCCGCCGTTGGCATGAGTCAGCAGAGCATAACCACACTTGGCGTTGGGTCTGCGATCCTCCCCCTACATACTCTTAACTTGTAAAAGATGCGGAAGCATCCACATCGCTGCAGACGCTCCCTCCTAAGAAGCTGCCAGCAGGGCACAGTCCTTGGGGAGAGAACATCTAGACTCCCCCCCACCCCCCACCTTTATTTCTCTGGTGGTGTAAGAAGGCAGGGTAGCTGAGTATTCAGTGTGCTACACGGGCAGTTCTGGCCTTCACAAGGGGCAATATATTTTTTTTTGCCCAGCTTGAGTCTATGCCCTTGGAATGTTTACTACCTGCTATAAATTCCTCTAAATAGAGACCATTTGGCTTAAAAGTATCTTCGTAAAAATGCCAAGCTTATGGGCAGGTTAAGTCAGCCACCTATTGATAACTAGGCACAACCCCAGATCTGGGGTACGTCTTCTTCACTTTTTGATCATGAATACCCACCGTCAAAGTTCGGGCATGGCCGTCCAGCACAGGTCTGCTGATTTTAACTACCGGTTATATATGGTTATATATGGTATGATGGCTCTGACACATTATTTATGCTTTGAAACAAATGTGACTTATTAATTAAAATGAGATAAAATAAAAAGAACTGTGATTTCTTTTATGTTTGTGTTCCTTCCTGGAGAAAAGTGACTGAAGGGCTCCCTGACATCCCAGATCAGCACATAGGATTAGGGCTCTGAGGGATGAGGACATCTTTGCAGCCAGACTTTTGCACCCGGGGAACATTCCTGATGCCCGTGGGCTTGAAGCGGCCCATTTGGTGGCAGCCCCTGGCTCTCTTGGTGACATGGCTCCTATAGGAGCAGGTAGGCCAAGGCCGAGCTGTGGATTTCAGAGGGATTCGGGAGCACACTTCTTCCCATGGTGGGGGCCGCACTGATGACCGCTGGAGAGCAACCTGAGCCTGTGTGGCCCGCGGAAGTGATCTGCACTATCCACGCAGACAACGGCCACCAAACCAGTGGCTTGCTTGTGATCAAGACGTGGTCTAGCCTGGCTGGTGGTATAAACATATCTACCTATGTAGGGTTTCTGAGAGGTCATGGACAAATTTTCATAGGTCATGTCAATCGCTGTGTGGGAGTTAGCTCCTTTGAGGAATCCTGGGCTCTGTGCTCCCGTTCTCTGTGAAGAATGTCTCCTCCAAATAAGCCACCTCCCCCTTATTTTCCCTGTTTTATAATCTCTGACTGTTGAAGGTCGGAGTTGATGAGAACAGGTGCACGTGTACCTGATGACCTCCCATGACCCCACCCCCATCATAGGATTAACGGCAAAGAAGGCGAGATCATGGATTTTCAGCTGTTTGGAAAAAATTTGCTCTCATCCAATGGGGTGGAACTCATTGGCATCTCTTTATTTACCTTTCATGAAATAGGCCTGACGTAACTTCCTTGCCTGTAATTCAAAAGACAGGTTATCGCAGGAATGGGGACTGAAATTGGAAGCCCCAGTCCTGGGGATCTGAGGACCAGTGGTCAGGTCTTCTTGTGCAAGGCTAGAGGCACCCACCATATGGCCTTGATCCGAGATAAAGGCCACCGAGAGCCAGGGCCTTTCCCTAGCCCCTGGATTCTGTATGTTTGACACACCCTCCCCACCTACCCCCTGCCTATGTGTGCATTCTTAGGTGTTCAGGTTCCAAGAGATTTATTGCTGCTGCTGCTGCTGCTGACAATGGTTTTTTGGGTGTTATTTGCAGACTCTCGGCCAGGAGAGTGTGGCTCTGTGAGGGTATGTGCATGTTCCACGGGTCCCTCAAGGATGCATATGATTACAGACCTTGTAGTTTGATTCCTAAGGCAGAAGAGTCATTTACAGTATTTTCCCTTCCTCCTGGAATTAATACCTCTTAAGTTGTTTAAAGAAATAGAGTACAGTCACCCTTTGAACAGGGTTATAATAACATGATCTTTAGAAGTTAAAAAACAGCTGGTTCTACTCGAATTCTAAATATATTAAAATAAACTTTGAAGTAAATAATCTTGAGTTTCTGTTTTCATAAATTACAGTGATAACATGTAAATTTCTCCATTCAGCTATCTTGACACAAGCCCTTTTGTGCTTCCCTCTTCCAAACTGTGAACCTATTACAGATTCTTTCAAATAAATTGTAAATATACTTCTCTTTAAAAATAGAGGCAATAAATCCGGCTGTATTTAGCTAATATAATCACGTGGCCTGAAAATGTGCAATGCCTAATATGGGCTACAAAAAAAAAAAAAAAAATGTAGCCAAGTTGTTCCTCTCCCCTCCCCCTGCCCCCACTTCTCTCTCCTTTAAAAAAGGCAACATTAACTGTTTCACAAAAAGTTATTTGTTTCCTCTGGAAGCCCAGCCAGTGAGCTTTGGGGGATTAGGGATACATTTCACCTATAGGTTACATGAGCTTTTGTTATTTGTTTTCATACAAAATAAACCGCAGAGCTCTTGCTAATGTACAATTGTGCAGAGTTTTGGTGGGAATATTTCAAAAGTAGTGTGTATTTTCCCCTGATTATTTCCCCAGGTCCTTGGGGATACAATCCAATAGTGGGGTATTCCCTTAGGAAAATATGTTTCATTTATAAACTTTTTTTTCCCCTACAAAATGAAAACAGTTTTGGCTTAGCACACTGTTCTGGTCAAATTACGTGGCCAAATTCCATGGAAATGATGAGGGGTGACATTCAGACAAAGCCGCCGTTGGGCTCCAGGGATCTTGCGGGTAAGAGGACACCCTTACAGACTTTTCACCCTGCCGCTGGTCCCCGCGTTGTACCAATATTTAAATCTTTGAGTGTTTCAGATTGAGCGTACAACATATAAAGATACATAAAGTTGCAACGAGCAGAGCCTAATAGCTTTTTTAGACTCTAGAGAGATACAAAAAGACACAAATATAGATAAATGATCAAAAAGGAATAATTGCTCTACCAGCCCTTTGGGCTGCAGTATTTAACATATATCCCTTTTGCTCCCGGTACGCGTGGTTCTAGAATGTAAAAAGTAATTGCATTTTCCATTCTTCTTCCCTCTTCAATATACAAGCACCTCTAGAAACCTACTTGTAGAATATTATGTAGGTTTCTCTGCCTCATTTAGCTCCTTTTCTCTTAGGAAAACACATTATGACTTTGTACAAGCCTTGATCGATTTCTTAAGAGGCCTTATCTGATTGCTTTTATATTCTATTGATTTTTCTGAATTAAGTTTTATGGCCCTCAATTATTTTCTTGTATGATTGTTCACATCTACGTATGGTGTACCATATAATTACACAGTAGCGTGATTATGTTCTAGTTGATAATCCCATTTTAATATACGGCACTTTCCCTTTTTATGGAGATTATCTTCCATATGCAGACTGATCTGTTGAATTCCGTGCAATGAAGATAAACCCAAATCACAGAAGCACTTGCTCACTGTAGAGGCCACTATCACGCATTTGTGACATCTTGACAGAAGCGTTTATTGCAAAGTGCGGTGAACATCAGCTTCATTAGGAAAGCGTTTAACAATCATAGGAGATGATTTTTATAAACCTGCTGTTCAGCTGACTGGGGGATACCACTATCACAGCACAATTAAGTTTCAAATGGGTTTTGAACACTGATGGCTAATATAATTCAGCCCTAGCAGTAGACTGTTGCATTATACAATCATTTATCATTTGTGGGGAAATTCTGACAGTGCTGGAACGTGGGGGCCTCGATTAAACTGTCTCCTTTTACATAGTCTTCTGGAAACGAGCAGTCTCCTTCAGGTGATGTCTGAAGAAGAAGTTAAGACAAAAACAATTGGTTGAAGAGAAGTTTAATCAATTTATTACGCGAGTCAAGTGCTAGAAGATATTTTTCTTATACAGTACATGTCTATCAAAGCTGTCATAAGAGACACCACGAAGGCCGGAACGCTTTATGGCAAATAGATCACTGCTATTGTTCTAGGCGTTTGGAACCTTTTATGAATATAAATGTATGGGAGAGAGCATCGCAGGATCTGTTTGCCCTCCTAAAATAATTTATATTCCGTACAGCACATGGCTGACTGATTTCCTCCTAACATTACAAACTGGTTGTGTTATTTCATATTGCTGAAATTTGTATTATTATTTTTTACATAAGAGAAGTCTTTTGATCTGCATTTATTAAGGACAAAGAGATGCCCAAGCTTAACCCAATCTGACATAAATGCTGCAATATGTTCATTTTCTTCCACTACAAATTCAATACATTCATATTCAGACTCCTTTATCTAATAGTGCTTATTAGATTGTTTTGGCTACAGCTGCAAAGCAATATATCACTGAAAAATAATAGGTATGTCTTTTTCAGACGATGATGTGATTTGCTTTAGCTACGCTAGCATGAAAATCTGTGCCATTTATTAATAAAAGACTATGTTAGATGAACTAACCTGCTTGACAGTTCTGAGAACAAAAGAGCTAATTTCTCTTTTGTTTGTTAGAAACACTTCAGCGCTATAATAGGGTTACGAAGGGTCAGAGAGCGCCGAGGCTCGGAACTGCTTCCTGCTTAATGATTTGTTTTACAGCATCTAATAAATTTTCAAACATGCATCAACATATTACTGATAAAGAATCTGGGGATGCAAACACAGATGATCTCTAGTTTAAGATGTGATCAGATTTTTATTGTTGAGTCAAGAGTCCAACTTTTTTTTTTTCCTCTCTAATTTTTAACAAGAAGGCTCTAAGGATTGATGTTCAGAGGACTTACGTGAAGTTCAAGACTTCTCAAAGTCTTTGAGCTTGTGGTTTGTAGCTAGACAGCTGCAGGTTAATGGTTACATGAATTCTCCAGTCTTGTCAAATATCTAAGCCTCACGCCTAATATGATGTATAGTACTGCTGCCTTCTAGAAAAAATAAAAGGAAGTCTTACTTTTTTCATTGTAAGTAGAACGACGATTTATAAAGAGACATTGTTTTCTTGGCTGGGAGAAGTCACCCGACTTCCCAGAAGGAGATGTCTGTGGGAGGTGTTACAGGATTGTTACTGTTTAATTCCTTCAAGGGAATCGCACTCGGGCCTTGCATTTGGGGGTGAACCCAGGACTTGCAGTGGCCCTCGGTTGTTCATTTCTTGAGTTGCTATTACTTCATTCTCCTTTGCTGGGTACAGAGGAAATTCCTACTGATACAGCACTTTTAAGACGGCGTTTATCTGCTGCATACACAGCGAGGGTTTGAAGATTGCTGTGTCTGCCAGTGGAGGCCCCTTATCTCACCAGGAGCGTGCTATCTGCTACCAAAGAAGGCATTTGTTTGTTTTTCATGTGGTAGGAAGTTTAGCATAATGCTTAGTGAAACTCTACTCTAAAAATATTATTTCCAGGGCACCTGGGTGGCTCGGTCGGTTGAGCGTCTGACTTTGGCTCGGGTCATGATCTCACGGTTCGTGAGTTTGAGCCCTGAGTGGGGCTCTGTGCTGGAAGAA
This sequence comes from Panthera uncia, assembly GCF_023721935.1. Taxonomy (NCBI): domain Eukaryota; kingdom Metazoa; phylum Chordata; class Mammalia; order Carnivora; family Felidae; genus Panthera; species Panthera uncia. Next base: position 81,703,230 of record NC_064818.1, on the reverse strand, counting down.
TGTCAGCGGAGAGCCTCCTCTGGACCCCCTGTCCCCCTCTCTGCCCATCCTCCCTGAAATGTCAGGGAATGTGCTGGAAATCCTACCCTAGCTAGGAGTTGGCACAACATCTCAGTGTGTGCCTGGCATGCACATGGTTACAGGAAAGAATACCGTTTCTTTTTAATTTTTTTTGGACAAATATTTAGTTTCCTCACTTCTCATGTGCATGATGGAAGGTGACTCTGCTCTCCCACCAAATAAAAATAAACACTTAAAAAATGTATTATTTCCAAACATCTCGGAAACAAAAGTGAGCATCTTCAGAAAGAAATTCTTGTCTAGGTTAAGCTTGTCTTGGAAGCCAGATCCTATGCATCCTTTATGGTTGTGGGGTCACACAGCTGCCCAGAGGCCAGTGACAAATGGGGGTCTCCAGGAGGAGCTGTGTCCATGGTGTTAATATTAAGTACACTTAGGCATATACTGATAATGAAATACTAAGGAAAACAGTTGCTTAAGAATGTATCCTTTCTATCAACAACAGCTGTGTAATTTCCTTAAAAAAAATCTGAACGCAATGCTTTCTTATTTTCCAAGGATTGCATGAAATGCCCCACGAGGCGATGTAGAAATGTCAGGGAATGTGCTGGAAATCCTACCCTAGCTAGGAGTTGGCACAACATCCCAGTGTGTGCCTGGCATGCACATGGTTACAGGAAAGAATACCGTTTCTTTTTAATTTTTTTTTGGACAAATATTTAGTTTCCTCACTTCTCATGTGCATGATGGAAGGTGACTAGTGATCTAATTCAATTTTTCTTTATAGGAGATGCAATCAAATGAGGCTTTTGCCTTGGTGACTCCGAAGAACGGCCAAAGCGCATTGGTCCTCAACGGAGGTAATGGGAAGAACGCGGTGGTGGCTTTGGTTTAGTTTCTCAAGTGTCTTGACATCTAAATTTTCAGGGCAAGTGTGTTTGTCTTCAGTAAGCAGTAATTGTGCAGTTCATCGTGGGCAGGCGACAAGTGAGAAGGTCCCTTCTAACACGTAGGGGTTTTTAATCTGTTTCTGATGAAAGCTCCAGAAATATTTGCAGATGAAGGAGGCAGAGGAGCTTGTGTGAGTTCCAGAAAGCATCTCTGAGAACTGAGCCGTGGCAGGCAGCACTGGCATGGTTTTCAGAAAGACCCGAGATGTAAGGAAGGTGATCGTGCCCACGATGTTGTGAAGGGGAAGAGAGAAGACTCATCAGCATGTTCTGCCTCAACTCAAATGTTTATTGTTTCTTTATGATGACATCGAATTTGGTGATGCAGACTGTGTTAGAACTTAACCCGGAGGATGTTGCCGGGGACATGAATTCAGGCTGTAGGTTGTTGGTTTCATGAGCTCCTAAGCAGAGCTGAGGAGCTGGGACAGAGTCCACAGGATTCCACGGATTGAACATCCCTAGGCCGGTGGTGGAGACGCCTCACCCAAAGCCCCGGGATCCTGCCCTGCTCTCCGTACGGTCAATAGCCTGTGGACAGCTGCTGGTGTCACTGTTCAGGGGCTGGTCTGAGAGTAGGTCTCAAGAGCCCACGAGGAGCCCAGTGTGAGCCTGGCCAATGGAATGATCTGCTCCCAGGCAGGGGTGGGGGAAGACTGTGCCTCCTGGCAAAGGCTTCTGACAGGACTGACACAGAGCCAGAAGCTGGAGCAGTCATATATTTGAAATATATGAAATATAGACTTGGCTCCCATTTACGGTGGAGAATATTTTATTACTAGATCATTTTTCTTTAAAAGAAAATACATGTGTCAGAGGCCCTGTTTGAATCCATCTACTAATGTGTGTGTGTGTGTTTCCTTTTAGAGGTTATGTATTGCTGGGGTTGGCAAAAAAACTAATATTTTAATTATTTGTATCATAAAATTAGTATACTTTGTTATAGAAATGAGTGTTTTATTCAAGTCTGTCAACACCGTAAATTATTGAAACTTAAAAATACAACTGTAGTGTCATGTTTGACTAAGCACTAAACTTAACATGCATTGGTACTATACCCAACTGGTTTCTAGGTGATGCAGTCCTACTTTTTTCATTTTTTAGAAGTGTTCATTTATTTTTGAGAGAGAGACAGGGAGAGAGAGTGCGGGGAGGGGCAGAGAGAGGGAGACAGAGATGTGAGGCAGGTTCCCAGCTGTCAGCATAGAGCCCGATGAGGGGCCCGAACTCATGAGCCGTGAGATCATGACCTGAGCTGAAGTCAGGTGCTTAACCAGCTGAGCCACCCAGGGGCCCCTCCTTCCTTTTTCATGTAAAAATAAATTATGGATACTGTCATTTTAGGAATCAGAAGCTACTAGTAGTTAAAGCATAGAACAGTTTTTTTTAGAGAGAGAAAAAGTTAAAGTGAAGTATTCCACATGAAAATGTTTGAAACAAACATAAAACTTAGGAAAAAAATATGAGGAAAAGTTAGGAGTGATGTCAGATAAATCCTCATGATCAAAGAAATATTTACAACGCAGCAAAATACTTGGCTTTAAATAGAATGACATAAGAAAAAACACCTGAGGAAGATTATGAATATCTTTCCAAATCACTCACTATTCTTTGCCTGCATAGCATTTAATGAATAAACAGTACCTCAGTGAATGAACAGGCATAGTTTTTGTGTCCATCCTACACTACTGGGCTTTCGGAATCTTTCCAGCTTTGGTCTGTCCTAAATAATGCTGCAGTGAACATGTGTGTAGTTATTTTTTGTAATTAGTTACTTCCTTAAAGCAAATTCCTGTAAATAAACCTGCTGGCTAAAGACAAGAAATGGTTTCAGATCTTTTGTTGGATGCAAGTGACACGGTGTCATCTATTGAGTAGAACATTTCCCCCATTTTATCTTAGCGTCATCTCTGCCAGAAAGCCCGCCAATATAGACGTGTGCTTCTGTCTCTGCACACTCTGTTCTGTTCCACTGATCTGCTTGCCTTTCCATGTGTACCAGAGTAAGTGAGGTTCGCTTGAGAAAAGTCTTGATAGCTGGTGGAATACGTTTGCCAGTCTAGTTTTTCTCCTCAAGACTGTCTTGGCTTTCCTTGACCTGCCTTTCCATTTAAATATTAGAGGGGCGCCTGGGTGGCTCAGTCTGTTAAGTGCCCGACTTCGGCTCACGGCATGATCTCATGGCTCTGGGTTTGAGCCCCCCATCCGGCTCTGTGCTGACAGCTCGGAGCCTGGGGCCTGCTTTGAATTCTGTGTCTCCCTCTCTCTCTGCCCCTCACACCCTCACACTCTGTCTCTCTTTCTCTCTCAAAAATAAATAAACATTAAAAAAAATTAAAAAATAAATATTAGAATTAGCCTGTCAGTTTTCACACACAAAAAAGTTCTGATTTTTGATTGGAAAAATACTGAATCTATAGGCCAATTTAGGGTGAATTTATAACTTTATCATACTGAATAGTCAAAATTCTTCATTTATGTAGGTATTTAAAAATTTGAATGTTTTGTAATTTTCAGTATACAAATATTGCACATATTTTGTTAGATTTCCTTCTTAATGTTTTCATATTAATTCATGCTGTTTTAAGAAATATCTTTAAAAATTTTTGTTTTCTTGGGGCGCCTGGGTGGTTCACTCAATTAAGATTCCAACTCTTGGTTATAGCTCAGGTCATGATCTCATGGTTCATGGGTTCAAGCCCCACATCAGGCTCAGAGCTGGCAGCACAGGGCCTGCTTGGGATTCTCTCTGTCCCTCTCTCTCTCTGCCCCTCCCCTGCTCATGCACTCTCTCTCTCAAAATAAATAAATAAACTTAAAAAAAATTTGTTTTCTAATTGTTTTCTGAGTATATTGAAATATGTTTGATTTTTTATTGGTTGAAACATGTAAAATTGCCAATATTCAATTCAAAAATGGCAATTTCATATGAGTCAATCTATTACATTGGCCTTGCCCAATCCTTAAGTAATACTAATAGTTTATTTATAGATCCAAGCCATTTTAGTCATTCTGATAGGTGAGAGTTGGTATCTCATTGTGGTTTTGATTTGTATTTCCCTGATGATGAGTGATGTTGAGCATCTTTTCATGTGTCTGTTAGCCATCTGGATATAGAATAGAGAACCCAGAAATGGACCCACAAATATATGACCAACTAGTCTTTGACAAAGCAGGAAAGAATATCCAATGGAAAAAGATAATCTCTTTAGCAACTGGTGCTGGGAGAACTGGACAGTGACATGCAGAAGAATGAAATTGGGCCACTTTCTTACACCACACACAAAAATAAATTCAAAACGGATGAAAGACCTAAATGTGAGACAGGAAGCCATCAAATCCTAGAGGAGAAACCAGGCAGCAACATTTTTGACCTTGGCCACAGCAACTTCTTACTTGATGTGCCTCTGGAGGTAAGGGAAATAAAAGCAAAAATGAGCTATTGGAAACTCAT